>NW_024429182.1:69252421-69324921 GCF_017639785.1 Mesocricetus auratus | reverse complement strand
GGGGGCTTAATGAAGGCTGTGTGTCAGCAAACACTGTTTGAAAAAAAAAAAGCCCGCAAGGATAAACTTACAAGGAGCTGACATTCTATTAGATATGGCGAGGTCACTCATGCCCTGACTTGACTTGAATGTCTGACACAGCTGCATCAAGGAGTCCGCGTGGCTGGAGGCAATGGAGCTGTTAAACCATGTGTGGGGCAGCCATCCTTCCGTCATGAAATACAATCCAGCTAATGAATTCACCTTGTTCTTATCCCAGGTCTGTGTCAATATACCCCAACCTGAAAGCTTCGTGCCCTAATATTTTCAAATCCATAGCCTATCAAATTCCTGCAGGAAGTCAACGCTAGGTTTTGTTTCCCTTGAAAGGGCATGCTTGCTTCTAGTGCACTGTGATAGAGCTGAGCTGAGCTGTGAGACAGGGCTGTGTTTTCCAGAACAATCACTGGAATTCACTCTAAACCAACCAAACCCCTCTTAACGATTTCAGGAGAAACCGTGTGTTTGTATTGGCCTGCCTCGTTTTCGAAGCTCACAGAGCTAGCTGGCCAGCTCTGGCTGGATAGGCAGCCGGGGAAGGCATTAGTCTCCCCCACATTGCTACCCTGCATGCTTCATGGCCAAGAGCGATGCCAGGGAGTTCAAGAGATTACTTGCTTTAGGGAAACAAAAGCCAGCAGCCTGAGAATCAACGTCCCCTGGAAAAGGTCAATAATCCTCTGTACTGCAATGGGTGTAACAAATATTTAAACAAGGATAATGTGAAAATGTGTTCAGTCATTTTGATTTATTTCCAATCACTTGGCTTTCACTGTACTGAGTTGTTCACAAATTCAGGCTTTAGTCTGCTGACTTGGTTCAGCCACACCACTTATATTTTCCTTTCTTCCATGAGCCTTTCAATCATAGCTCACAGTCTCTTCCAAAACGGACCACAAAGTCTAGCACCAGAGATAGTCTCCGTCCATCAAATGGCTACATACTATGTGGTTTGTACAGCAGGAAAGCCGAGCCAAGCTTCTGTATAATGCAGGGAGGAAGCCAAGCCCTGGACAGACAGATCCAAAGCCACAGAGAAAGGCCAGACCTGGTTAATTCCCCACCCTCAGAGCAGTTTCTTCCGTTTCCTGGGTGTGAGTCCTATGGTGGTGAAGAAGTGACAACTACCTTGAATTTAAGAAGTGGATGTCTTAATTAGAGGAGCCACCAGAGATTTGCTGCATCAGGCCCGGGAAGCAGAGGCTGGACCAGAGAAAGTAGGCTACCCGAGACTCTAAGCAAGTCAATATGGGGAGAGAAAACACAGGAGGGAGACCTGGCCCGGGATGGTATCCTTCTCACCTACAGAGCTGTGTATGCTTGCATACATTAAATTGATCCAAGTATGCTCAGGGACAGAGACACTGCTAGGATAATGTTGGGGCCAGTGAACTCCAAGGTTCTTCCTACTTAGAGTGGTATATGTGGTAGGGGAGGTCTAGAGCAGGGCCCTGCAGACACGTATTTGTGCTGGCCTCCACATCAGTTCCCAGTCTCTTCCTCAGGAAATCAATGCCCACAGGTGCTTTTCTCCTAATATTTTCTTTGGGCATGCCAATACCACTTCCGAGGTCACTGGCTTTGTACTCACCGCCATGCCCACTGATCCTTCAATGAGAGGAAAAATTACATCCGGAACCCCAGCCCTTTATTCTGGGGACACACCAGACACCAGGGAGTACAGAACCATAGTTTTCCTAACACTGATCCTTGCTACGTCTGTCTAGTAAGTCTTACAACTCCCCTAGAGGGTTCTAGGTCACTGTCCCACATTTACATTCTGGCGTCTGGTCTTCCTTTAAAATTCCATATAGAGTGCAAGCATCGTTATGGACTTGGCCTTGCTCCTCATATTCCCAGCACCTGTAAATGGCACCTCCCACTCCTACTTCATAAACATGTGCCCAGTGAGTAAGAAGCCTCAGGCTAGGGAGCTTGATCTTAGGTGAATGGACATCTATTCAAGGCCATTCAACTAACTGGAAGAAAACTTGACTTTCAAACACAGACATATATTTTATAAATATAGACTCAAAAATGGACTTATGACAAGGGGACTAGAAACAGTCAAGAATCTACAAGGACTCTCTAGCAAAGGCCACTAGAGCACACAGGTGTGCTCCACGATGCCCAGGGCCTCCCTGGTCCTTGAACTCATTACAGTGAGGACTCACAAAACTTTAAAAGTTCTTGATGGAGGGAGCAGTTTACCTTGATGGCCTATTTCAACTATTTCAGGAGACGGTAACTCGCTGAGCAACCACATCTACTACACACTTGGCAGGGCATAGGCTGAAGCAACTCCAAACCCACAGGAAGAGCACTGGGTTCTTCAGAGACACTCTGCTTGATGACAAATTCCACGGGCACCCACAGCGGTGAGGTGAGTATCAGGAAATCTGTTCAGGGCCTAGAATTACAACCTTCCACAGTAGTGTTATGGTTAGACATGTTGATATAACAGAAATTGATGAGGGGGAGAAATAAAGACTGCTTGGGGAACAGTTAATAGGCTTTGAGTTCATGAACATTTATGGAACAAAGGATGTTTTCCAGATGTAGTATCTTCACAAACCAAGTCGTAACTGGAGCTAAGCTCTGCAACGTGGAGAGTGTGGGGTTGCAGGAAAGTAAAAGCTCCCCCTCGAGGAACCACATAGTGGGGGAGGGGCATTACATCCCAGAGTTACAGGAAAACCAAACCAATCCACCAAGAAGCTGTGCCTACACTGACACGGCAGAAATGAAACGAACTAGCTCATCATAGGTATAAGCAAAATATATATACATACATATATACATACATATATATATATAATTTAAGAAAGTTTTACCATTCTGAAGACAAAGTCTCTGGAATTCATAGAATCTTCTTTTGTATCGTGCTAAAAAAAAAATCTAATTTAAGAGATCTAACAGACTCTTAATGAAAAAGAATAAATCTTCCAAAGTTATTATCTGAGAACCCTGGACATTGTCTGTGGACCTGGTTACCTGTGACAACCTATATTTGCCAGCTGGGATTACCAGGGGGTCAGATATCAGCCCATAAAGTTGCTACCATAATTGATCAGCCCAACGGGAAGCAAAGCATCAATCAGAGTTAAAAGTCTGCACAGGCACTGTGGGGGATGGGAGGTGGGGGGCAGGGAGGGATGCCTGCTTAGAAGCCCTGATTCTGAAAACAGACCTGTTCCCTGGAATTTTCCTGTAGGCTACAACAAAGCCAGGTGTTAGGAGCAGGTGATGAGCACCAGGCTAGACTCCTTTATATGAAGGGCACCGACAGCTTGCTTCCTCCAAATTGCAGCAACCGGAAACAGAATGCTCTATTTCAACAGGAACTGTGAAGTTTAGAAACCTCTCCGTGCAAGTTGTCCATGTTTGGTGGCAAACACTAAAATGTGTACAGACAGACTGTGGAAGCATGCTGCCATTCTGCCTCCCTTTGAGGGTCCCAGAGGCAGGAGATTAGATTTATCGTGTTCCTGGGCTCATGGCGCAGTGCCATCACCAGGCAGGAGAGGCTGTGTTCTCATCTCACTCCATTATGTATCGCCTTCCTTTGTGCTAATTGACTCCCTAGTCCCTCTCAATACACACAACAGCTCTAATACATTTAATATAGAGCCTGAAATTTGTAGGCATCCCTATAAAATACACTGCTTCGTAGATATGCTTCTATTTTAATTTATTGTGATGGCCTTGGACTGAAACATGTTTTTCCTTTTCTTACTTTTGCTTTCTGTGTGTATGTATGTATATGTATATGTATATGTGTATGTATATGTATATGTATATGTATGTGTATGTGTATGTGTATATGTATATGTATGTGTATGTGTATGTGTATGTGTATGTGTATATGTATATGCGTGCCACTGTCTGTATCCGGAGGTCAAAGAACAACCTTGGGTGTCGATCCTCGCCTTTCATTTTATTTGCGCCAGGGTCTCTTGCTCAGTGCTGCATGTGCCAGGGTGGCAGGCCCATGAGTTTCCAGAGATTTCCCAGTCCCCACCTCCCATCTTGCCATAGGCACACTGATTACAGCCATGTGCTGTCACAGCAGGACCATCTTTATGTAGACCCTGGTAGTCCAAATTCAGGTCCTTAGGTCCTTATGCTCACATGGCTAGTGTCTTACCCAGAGATCCATATTTTCCCCTCTTTAATATTCATCTTCATGTGTCAGTTTCCTCCTTCTACCTTATGGGTCCCAAGTACCAAACTCAGATAGTCAGGTTTGGTGACAAGCCCCCTCACCTGCTGAGCCATCTCCCCAGCCCCATCTATGGTTTATCTGACAATTTCCTCTCTAATGGAGATACATGACTCCATCACTTCATGGCATAGCTGGTAAGCAGCAAGCATTTGCCTTGTGCCTTGCTTTGGACCACAGCCTTTTCTTGTGAGATTGCCCACAAGCCGGGTTCTTAGATAACCCCTCCCCTGATGCTGAATCAATTCCTTCCCACCACTGAGGACAAAAGACTCCTGTTATCCAAATGCATTGCTGGCCCCCTGGATAGGAATTAGATAAAGCTTTGTCAGTTGAAATATGTAGAGAATTTTATCTTGCTCCTGTTCATCATCTCTGAACATGACTGAGCTTAGGAACCTCTTAGGTTCTTGTCCGTTCACATTCTTTCCTTCACCTGCCATCCTTAGCATTTGCCTCTTTTTCTCATCTATTGGCAGAAGTCTTAGCATACTGTAGTTATTCGGTCTTTCATAACTTTGGTTTGGGAGTATGATTTGGGGTTTGGGGTGTGTGTGTGTGTGTGTGTGTGTGTGTGTGTGTGTGTGTGTGTGTGTGCACGCGTGTGCGTGTGTGTGAAGTAGGTCTTACTATACAGTTCAGACTTGTTTCTACTCATGATTCTCCTGCCTCAACCTCCTGAACACTGGATTGACAGGTTTGCTTTATTCCCAGATCTTACACTGGCACAGAAAATTGCCAAGTGCTTTCTCAGCCCCTCAATTCTGTGATAACTTTGTCTTTATTGCCATTTGTATGTTCAGGTATGTTTGTATCAGTGTGTAAGAGCACGTTGGCCTACAGCATTCTGATTAAGTATGCTGGCTGTCCAGCAAACCTCAGGGATCTACCTGTTTCTGCCTCCCTAGTGCTGGCATTAGAAGCTTATCCCATGCCCCCCCCCTCTCTGTGTGTGTGTGTGTGTGTGTGTGTGTGTGTGTGTGTGTGTGTATTCTGGGAATGGAATGCAAGTCCCCATGCTTGTACAGTGAACATTTTACCAACTGAGCAGTCTTTCTAGACCTGTGCTGTCTTTTTACAAATAAGTCTTTATATTATGTATATCACAACAATCAATCATTGCTTGCACACGGGAGGAGAGGGTGTGGTCAACATTGAGAGATGTCTACAATTATTTTTGGGGAGAGGGTCTCTAACTAAACCTGGAGCTCACTGATTTATCTAGGCCACCAGGCCAACAGGTTCAGGTCACCTGGTGGTCTGCTAAAGAAGCCAGTCTTAACTCTAGGTTCACTCTTTCCTCTCAGCATTCTAGATCAATTTTCCATTCATCCAGGGTCACTTTGTATGTGCTGTAAGGCATGGCTCATATTTCTTTCCCTCTGTATAGTGAGCCCATTTTCTCAACACTCTTGGTTAAGTCATTGTTTTGCATGATCCATTCACATTTGATCAAGTTATTTAAGGACTAAATATCTCAGTTGTTTCTGTTCCATGGGTTTATTTCTGGTTTTTTAACAAAACACCCTTTTTCCTCCCATAGTTCTGTACTGTTTCAGTACAGAATCTGGGTTCTGGTAGTAGAAGGTTGGTTTTCCCCATCTTATTTCAAGGTAATTCAGCTATTCATGAAATATACCTTCTGTATATAGACTAACTTTTCCACACTCTTCAAAAAGAATCCACCTTTGGGTTTCAGGTTTTTTTTCTTTTTTTGTTGTTTTTATCATACTGAAATTGTAGATTTGCTTAGATAGAATTAAAAGTTTTTTAACTGTTAAAGCTTCCCTTTCATAAGCATGGAGTGGCTCTCAACTTACTGCTATTTTCTTAAGATGGTCTCCTCATGGAGGTATAGCAGCATAGGCTCTCTGTTAAGCCTAGACAGCCTATTAAGTTTCCTTGCCACCACAATGGCACCGTGTTTTATACTGTGGTCTCTGGTTTCTCTGGTGGTGTAGAGAGATGCGACTGGGTTTTCAGAGTTGAGCTGTCTCCTGCAAATTCCCTGAGTTGCTTATTCCAATCTTCTGTTGATTAAGCTAGGTCTGTGTTTATACTACAGCATCAGCAAATGTCCCCCTCTCAATCACTAAACCACCATTGTTTATTTTGCTTTCATCCCATGGAGCTGGCCAGCCCCTTCTGTAACATGTTCAGAGGTGGTGGCAATGGCAGTGGTGGCGATGGCAGCAGCAACATGTGTTGCTTAAAGGGAATGAGTCCTAAGCCAAATGTTTATTGTCTGCTGTAAGCTAGGGACATAAATCTTCATCTTTACCCCATTAAGAGGACATGAATTTCTACAAGATTTTATTGTAAGTTGGCATCAAACTTACAAAATGTTTTTGTTAAAAAAAATCTTCTTGTGAGTGTGTAGTGTTTTATATGTATGTATACAGACCTATGGGTGAACATGTGTGTTTGCATGTGTGCACATGCATAAGTGTGCACATGCATGTGGAGGAAAGAGGTCAACATTGGGAGATCTCTCCAATCTGTCTCCACCTTATTGTTTGAGGCAGGGTCTCTCTCTAAATCCAAAGCTCACTAATTTTGCTAGGCTGCCTGACCAGCAGGTTCAAGGACCCTCTAGTCTCTGCCTCCCAAGTGTTCTGGGATTAAAGAAGTACTCCCATGCTTCTTTGGGCACTGAGGATACAAGCATAGGTCTTCATGCTGCATGTTGAGCACTTTACTAATGGAACTGTTGCCCAGCTCCCTTTTCAAACTTGTCCTTAGACAATCTGCTGACTTTTCCTCTTTGAATAGCAATACATTTTCCAAGGTTCGACCATCTTTTCTAAGCTGACCTCTCTAGGATCATGTATTCCTTTTACATGTGTATGTATGTGGATGCGTGACATATATTGTTAATATTTCTAAGATGCCTTTATCTGACTACCCCTAACAGAACTTGGAATCAAGAACAGGTTTTACAGAACAACTTCTAAAGTTTTCACCATTTAAATGTCCCAGAGTCGTCTATTTTTAAAGCATTTATTTTTATCTCTGTATATGAGTGTTTTTTTGTCTGTGGGTATGTCTGTGCACCACATCTGTGCCTGGTACCTACAGGTGTTAGAAGAAGGCATTGGATCCCCTGGAACTGGAGTTACAGATGGTTGTGAGTCACCACATGAGTGCTGGGAATAGAAACCAGGTCCTCTGCAAGAGCAGCAACTGCTCTTAACCTCCAAGCCACTCTCCACTCTCCAGTCCAAGGTTGTGTATTTTCTAAAACTGGAGTCAAACTCCCGCACAAAATCACTGGGTCTGTGGCCTTAGGAGAGGAAAGCCTTGGATTACTGCTTTCATTTCATGACAGCTCATCGGCCTAGTCAGTGTGCTACAGTGTCACTTTTGTTGATTCTGGCATTTCTCCATTTTCCAGAAAGTGCCCCATGGAAAACTCCATGGGCTGTAGTTTTGAAAACAAAAATCTGTAAGTGCTTAATTTTTATAATACTCTTTCATTGTATTTTTAGCTGTATCTATTATATTCCCCTCTCTTTCATTCTGTGTTTGTAGTACTTACTTCCTGTCTCTTTGTCGATGCCATCAGGGGGTGGATGACTATCCAATCCACATTTTCTAAACACCAGACTTAGGTCTCACTAGTGTCCTCTCTTCTAGCATATGCTAAGTCTCCTATCACGGGTTACTATGATCTCTCTGTGCTCATCTCTCTGTGCTCACACCTTCTCTTTCAACCTCTCTGTTTAAATCTATCCTTGTCTTCCACCTTCTTCATTTTCAAACAAATGCTTCTAACAGTAACCTACACCATCTGTGTGCTACTATTTTAGGTGTATTACATTTTTTTAACTTTTCTGTGTCATAATTTCTTTTATGACTCTTGTTTCAACTTGGGTTGATTTGGTTTCTAGATATTTCGGCTATTTTCTTCATTGTTCCTTTGACATAGATTCTTCATTTGATTACATTGTTATTGGAGAACATATTCTGCATTGACTAGAACATATTCTGCGTTGACTAGGGTTTCTTTTGTTATGTAAGACTCCTTGGAGGCCTGACAATTAGTGAGTTGGGGTGAACAGTCCAGTCTCAGAACACAAGGTACCTCTTCAGTTTGTGGCTTATAAAAATCTCATACTTAGAGTCAGGTAGTGGTGGCTCAAGCCTTTAATCCCAACACTAAGGAGAAAAATGCAGAGGAATCTCTTAATTCAAAGCCAGCCTTATCTACAGAGCAAGCACCAGGATGGCCAGGGCTACACAAATAAAATCTGCCTCAAAAAACAAAAATTCCATCCTTACTCATCAGTTTCTAGGCTGATATTATATCATTGTCTCACCTTTAGTCTGGTTAACCCATCAGTTTGAGAACATGGCTTCAAGAGTCTGTCTGTAATTGCTGGCTTGTCCAATTCTTTCCAGAATTTTATCACTTTAGTACTTTAAAGCAGTATTTTCAAGTGTCTTTGTATTTGTTATGATTAAACATTACTCTACTCTTGCATTTATATGTATGCAACATATCTCTTTGACCCTGTGTGTGTTTGTCTTTAATCTCATCAGATAGGAATATTTCTTTTCCAGCTTCTTTGGTTCAAGTCTGCCTCTAAGTATATTTCATCCTTTTGTTATTATCCCAATGGAATTATTTCCTACCATCACTCTTTTTCCAACAAGATGTTGCTGGTTCTTATATTCTGGGTTCTCCTGTCTTGATGGTGATGTGTATGTCTTATAACTATAGTTAAGTTACTTTAGGATTTATTTCTGCCCTTTAATTTTACTTTTTTCCATCTATTGAACTTTTGTGACTTTCTTCTCTTCTCCTGTCCTCTATTTGATTGGCCAAACTCACTGCCTGCATAACACTTGTATGCTCTATTTTTGTTCTCTTGATAGTTGGTCTTCACTTATCAAGATCCTTACTCTGTTCCTGCCCATCTACCTCACAAACTTACTAGTACTTACATCTCACTCTAAACAAACACCTTGGCATGCCCTCACTCGCCTCTTTTCTCACCCTTGCCCACCATTGCCTCCTCAGTAGAGTCATTATGTCTCGAGGAGTTCTAACACGCATGGGTTTCCCTTCTGGAGGTGGGAGATTTTAAAGAGGCTTCTCTGGGCTACTCCTTCTTGAAACAAATAAACTTGAAAGTGTGGGTGCCAGAGAATAAACTGCTTTCTCCTTGTAGAGCCCCACAGAGTTGTTGACTCATAGGCAATTAACAAACATAAAGTTACCACATGAATGGCCATCAAATCATCACAAACAGCATTAGGCTTGGAAGCCCTGTGGGTGAGAAGAGAGGATTTTACCATTCCCAGGAGACAAACATTGCATAGTTCTGTTTCAGCTAAAAGTGCTCATGTTACCAAGTCCCAAACCTCGACCTTCTGAATAGCCGGCACCTGTGTTCACAGAGAGTCCTCAGGGAAAGTGCCCATAAAGCAAACATCTAAATGCAGCCATCACCACAGACATCAGGCTATGGGAGAGGACATGGCTGGTAAAGCATTGTCCAGACACAGCCCAGCCCTGGTTCTGGGTTTAGACCTGTCTCAAATACTGTCTGGACAGGTGACTGCTCTTGTTCCTCCCTTTCCCTGAAAACTTTGGGTATTCCTTTTCTAAAGATTTATTTTTACTATGTGTGTATGTGTCTGTATGTTTCAATATGACTGTGGGTAACTACAGAGGCCAGGAGAGGGCATCAGACCCCTGTAGCAGGAGTTAGGGGCAATCGTGAGCTGCCCAGTGTGGGTGCTGGGAACTGAATGCCAGTCCTCTGGGAGATCAGTACGCTTATCCACCGAGCCACCTCTCCAGCCACAAATTATGGGTATTCTGTGATACACATTTTATTCAACAAATATTTCTGAAGCTCTGCCATCAGGTAGGAAAGGATCCCATGAGATATATATGTCTTTATTCTTTAATGCATTTTTAACTATACTAGCACCTTTGGTTTTCAAAGCTGCAATGCTCATTAGAGCTATCTCCAGGTATTCTGATGTGTCTCCTCTTAGGTACCCATGGGGTTGTCCCTCCCCACTCTCATGACAGTAGCTACAGCTTTGTGTCTTACTTTGGCCAATGAAACGTATGACAAAATGATGAATGTTACTCAGGAAACTTTTGTGCCAGTGTAGAACACGCAGCAGTCACTTCTCTCTGCCATGGAGACTATAGCATGCCACAAAAATCAGTGTCATCTCTGACCCATACTGGACATGTAACATGAATAAGTTAGGTGACATATTTATCTACTGAGATACAGGGGTTACTTGTTACCATGGCATAACATTGTCCATCCTGATAGATACAAAGGGAGAGACACACTAGGAATTTCTTTAGCTGTTGTCTTGTACAACTCCAGGTAGAGACATTCATGCTACATTTTCATTCTACATGAATTGCATGCACAGAGCACAGCCATGCATTCTGTGGTTTATAGCCTTAAATTTGGGCAGCACTTTGATTTAAAATTAACAGAAGTATTTCCTGAATTCTATGTCAAGATTAACTCATGAATAGGGGCAGTCTTGCTGTGGTATAATAATTTTGTGCTTAAAATAAAAATATTTTAATTTACTCTAGATTTGTTTTTTTGAAAGATCATCGAAGTACTTTGATTTCCAATAAGGCAATGGCTCTCAACCAGTGTGGAAGTAGAAGGAATCCACCCCACCCTTCATCCCCACCACACACACCAGAAGGCACTTGAAAATGTCTAGAGACACTTTGGGCTGCCCCAGGAGACACCTGGAAATGTCTAGAGACACTTTGAGCTGCCATCATCTGCAGAGGCTGCTCCAGGCTTGCAGCATATGGGGCCATGGATACAGAATGTTAAGAAAAGCACAGGCAGCCTTGTGGCAATGAATCATCTGATCAAAAGCCTCAGTGGTGTCATTGTGGAGAAGACTCACCTGAAGGAAAAAGAACAGTCCTCCTCAGATAGCTCACCCTCGTTTACATGGGTGAATAGAGGGAAGAGTGGTGGTTAAGATTGATGGCACCTTGTCAGGATCTGGAATTCCAGAGTCAAGCTGCTACAAATGTGTGAGAGGAGGGGCACCATCCCACAACTGGGGTCCCCATCTGCATAAGAGAGAAAAAACTAGCTGAGTGCCAACATGTCTACTTCAAGACTGTGGATGCCCGCCGGGCATTGGTGGTGCACGCCTTTAATCCCAGCTCTCAGGAGGCAGAGGCAGGCGGATCTCTGTGGGTTCGAGGCCAGCCTGGTCTACAGAGAAAGTTCCAGGACAGCCTCCAAAACAATACAGAGAAACCCTGTCTCGGGAAAAAAAAAAAAAAGACTGTGGATGCCATAATACCAACAGCTCCATACCTGTCCTGCTGTGATGAACTGTGTGCCCTTGAGCTACAAGCAGAAATAAACACTTCTCCCCAGTGATGTTGAATGCCAATTCTCAACAGCTCCATACCTGTCCTGCTGTGATGAACTGTGTGCCCTTGAGCTACAAGCAGAAATAAACACTTCTCCCCAGTGATGTTGAATGCCAATTCTCAACAGCTCCATACCTGTCCTGCTGTGATGAACTGTGTGCCCTTGAGCTACAAGCAGAAATAAACACTTCTCCCCAGTGATGTTGAATGCCAATTCTCAACAGCTCCATACCTGTCCTGCTGTGATGAACTGTGTGCCCTTGAGCTACAAGCAGAAATAAACACTTCTCCCCAGTGATGTTGAATGCCAATTCTCAACTTGACAGAATCTAGAATCACCAGAGAAACGGGGCTACAGGCATGCTTGTGGGTGACTGTCTTCATTATATTAATTGATGCGGGGAGACTAATCTTGGAGGCAACACCATTCCCTGGGCTAGAGGGTCCCTCAAGTTGCTTCTGTCCGAGTATTTTACCTTAACAACATGGAAAGAAACCAAGACACTCCCCTGGGTTGCTTCTTACCAGACATTGGCACAACAAGAGAAATAACCAGTACAAGAGAGGAAAGGCTAAGTAAGTGGTTCTCATCCTGTGGGTTGCGACCCTTTCACAGGGGTTGCCTGAGACCATCAGAAAACACAGATGTTTATGTTATGATTCATGACTGTAGCAAAATCACAGTTATGGAGTAGCAATGAAATAATTTTATACGTGGGGTCACCACAGCATGGGGACTGTATTAAAGGGTTGCAGCTGAGGACCATTGCTTTCATGGCATGAAGCCCAAGCAGTCAGGGCACACTGTAGCACGGTGGGCTGTGCTTCCCAACTACTTTCCTCAGGGTGAAAGGGGAAAAGAGCCACCAGCTTCACAGTGGCAAAGGCTGCCACACACTGCTTGGCCAGGACACAAGGTTGACATCAGCAGTGACCAATCATGTTGACAGAATGTGTCCTTGACATGACATGATGAGAAAGACACTTCACCTTCATGAACTCTTGGCCCCAAGCTGATCATGAAAAATAAAATGTGTGTGTGTGTGTGTGTGTGTGTGTGTGTGTGTGTAAGAAAAAGCCAATAGTAAGATAATCTACAAGGTACCTTGATGTTATCCCTTCATGCTGCCAAAGTCATCCAAATAAGAGAAGTCTGAGGACTGTCTCAACCAAGGTAAGCCAGAGATGTGTCAACTAACTGGTCTCCTAGATGAGACCTGGACAGGAAATAAAAGATGGCAGGTGGGAACTAAAAAACTCACCATAAAAGATAGATTTTCTTATTACTATATTGACACAGACTGCTCCACTGTGGCAAATGTACTGCACTAATGTGAAATATTAATAACAGTTATGGGAATATAAAGATACCACAAATTTTTGCAATGTTTTGTAAATCTGTAAATAGCATGAAATAAGGCTCTGTTTGTCCTTGTTTGTTTTTGTTCTTGAGACAGGCTCTCTATCCAAAGATGACCTGGAACTCCTTATGTAGTCGAGATGACCTTGATTTTCTGATCTTTCTGCCTCTACCTCCCTAGTACTAAGATTGCATACATGTAGGTGGAGAGATAATCTTCCCCAGGGAAGAGTACAGCAATTGATTGCCCAGTGCCAAACAATCAGCCCTGAAAATATACATTAGAGTAACATTATATGAACTCAACAGGTTATATTTGGGAATAAACATGTACATATATGCATGCAATAACCAATGATGAAAAAAAGAGGCCATGCATTTGAAAGAGCATAGACAGGGGTATATAAGAACATTTGGAAGGAGTAAAGGGAAGGAAGAAAAGTTGTAATTAAAATACAATCTCAAAAATAAACAAACAAAAAGGTTACAAGCATGTGCTAGTACAACCCATTTATGCAGTGTTGGGGATTAAACACAGGCCTTTTTGCATTCTAGCCATGCACTCTCCCAACCGAGTTACATTCCCAGCCTGCAGTGAGATGCACATTTCCAGAAAGATGGCATGACTAATGTAGGAGAACTATGATGAATTTTCTAGCAGTTACAAAGGTCCAGATGTAATTGCTCATAAAGAGACATTACAGAACTACATAAGGATCTGGGCAGGTGCTCATTCATCAAGCTCAATTTACAGCCATTCTTCCTGAATCCAAGACAATAAGCCTATCTTGTTCACCCAACTTCCACTGCTATGATAAAATATCTGAACAAGACAACATACAGGAGGAATGGTTTCTTTTGGGCCCAGAGTTTTGAGAGTTAAGTTTATCACAACTTGGAGGGAGGGTATGGTAAGACAGAGTATATCACTTCAAGGAGGCTAGGAAACAGAGAGAGGATTTTTTTCTTTGTTCCCTTGTACTAGATCAGGGATCCCAGACTAGGGAATGATGCCACCCATATTGAGAGAGGATCTTCCTCCCATAGCTAACTCTCTCTGTAGACATCCTCAGAGACACACCCAGAGGAAAAGTTTACAAATCTCCAAGGTATTTCATAATCTAATCACATGACCAAATTTACCATCATGTTTGTCATTGACCAAACACAGTGTAACATGAAGAAGGAGTCAAAAGAAATGTGGGTTGCAGACCCAGAGAAGCTAGGTAACAAGGAGGGCCCAAGAAGGAATGCATGAGTCTCCCTGGGAAGGGGAAATAGAAGAGATCTCTTGGGCGGACACGGGCAGATAAGGATGGAAACTTGAGGGATTGGGTTGAGCAATGGATGAAGAGGGAATGTATTGAAAGAGATGACTGGAAAGCAGGGAGAGGAATCTCAGGGTCAGATAGAAATTTGATGCAAGGGAAACTCCCACAAATCTACACAGTTGACCCCAGCTAAGACTTCTAGCAATAGTGGACATGTAGCCTTAACTGACCATCTCCTATGATCAGATTGGTGATGACCCTAATTGTCATCAGAGAGTCTTCATCCAGTAACTTGTGGAAACATATACAGAGAACCATAGCTAAACATTAGGCCAAGCTTGGGGAATCCTGATAAAGAGCCAGAGGATTCAAGGGCATTATAAGAAAACCCACAGAAACAACTAACCTGATTCATAGGAACACACAGAATGAACAAACAACCAGGGTGTTCTGTCTGGGACCAGCCAAGGCCCTCTATGTACATGTGACAGTTGTATAGCTTGGTCTACTTGTGGAACTCCTAAGAATGGAAGCAGAGGCTGTCGCTAACACTTTGGCTGGCTCTTGGGAATCTATTCCTCACACTGGATAGGTTTGCCCAGTCTTAATACAAGAGGAGGTACTTAGTTTTACCAAAATTTGACATGCCATGTTTACCAAAATTGACATGCCATGATATTCATGGGAGCCTTGGCCCTTTCTGAACAAAAACAGAGGAGGAATGGATGGATGTGGGAGGAAATGGAAGGAGGGAGGGGAAACTAAGGCCAGAATGTAAAAGAAATAAACAAATAAATAGCAATAACAAAAAGAAACATGAGTTGCAGTAAGTTGGCAATCTACTTGAACACTGATGGAATGGGATTGAACAAGGCCAAAGGGCATATGATAAAATAATGTAGAAGGTGCTTTTCAAGTTGCCTTCTATTGAATTAATGGCCCACAAAGGTCTGGACTGTATCAACTTACATTTACCTCGGTCTCTAAACTATAATTTTAAAAGGATCCAATTAAAAAGTGGGGTACGGAACTAAATACAGAATTCTCAGTAGAGGAATCTAAAATGGCAGACAGTTAAGAAGTGCTCAACATCTCTAGCCATCAGAGAAATGCAAATCAAAACAACTCTTATCAAAACATCTTACTCCTGTCAGAATGGCTAAAATCAAAAACACCAATGACAGTTTATGCTGAAGAGAATGTGGAGAAAGGGGAACACTCCTACACTACTTGTGGGAGTGCTGACTCGTACAGCCACTTTGGAAATCAGTATGGAAATTCCTCAGGAAAATGGGAATCAGTCTACACAAGACCCAGCAATTCCACTCTTAGGCATATACCCAAAAGATGCATATTCATTCAACTAAGATATCTGTTCCACTATGTTCATAGCAGCATTATTTGTAATAGCCAGAACCTGGAAGCAACCTAAATGCCTCTCAACTGAAGAGTGGATAGAGAAAACGTGGTACATGTACACAATGGAGTACTATTCAGCGGAAAAAACAATGGAATCTTGAAATTTGCAGGCAAATGGACAGCACTAGAAGAAACCATCCTTAGTGAGGTAACCCAGTCACAAAAAGAGAAACATGGTATGTACTCACTCATATATGGATTTTAGACATGGATCAGGAAGTGCCAGAGAGTCTGGGAAACAGAACCTTCAACCAATGGCTGATGGAAGCAGGGGCAGACACCCACAGCTAAAGACTGAACTGAACTCCTGGAATCCAGTGACAGAGAGGGAGAACTGATGAGCAAAGTGGTTAAGAATGGGCTGGCTTAACCCACAGAAACAGTTGACCTGAACAAGGGGAAGCTCTTTGATCCCAGACTGCTGGCTGAGTAGACAACATGGGACTGATGCAGACCCCCTGAATGTGGGTGTCAGTGAGAAGACCTAGGTAATCTATGGGGCCTTGGATAGTATTTATCCTTGGCATATAAGTTGACTTTAGGTGCCCATCCCACAAGGAGGAATGTTCTCTCAGCCTGGACTCTTGGGAGAGGGCCTAGGCCCTGCCCTGGATGAAATGACAGATTCTGGAGATCCTCCACAGAGGGCCTCACACTCCCTGGGGATTGGAGTGGGGATTGAGTGGGTAGCTGAGGGGACCTGGTAGGGGAGGATGGGGAAGGAGGAGATGGAGAGGGAGCTGGGATTAACATGTAAAGCAAGCTTGTTTCTAACTTAAATTTTTAAAAAAGGAAGAAAAAAGTAACATAATCTTGCAAGTCTCCTTAAAATCTAGCACACAAGAGACTGGGGTTGTACAATGGTTAGGGCATAGGACAAAAGTTTGGATCTCCAAAATACACATAGATATCAAGTGGGCATGGCAGGCGGGTCATCTATATTGCCAGCCTCGGAAGGTGGAGACAACAGATTTTCAATACTAAGCTATTGCAACAGCTATCAAGACTAGACTAACCATATTATTGGCAAGCTCTGGGTTTGATTGAGAGACCTGCCTGTCTCAGTAAATAAGGTCAAAGAGAAATTGAGTATGACTCCCAACACCAGCCTTCAGGCCTCTACATACACGTGTGCATGCACATAAAAAAATATGCACCCACATATCCACGTGTACACATGTTCCCACACACATGCAAACATTCATATGCATGCACACCAACCACACACATGTGAAAATGGCAAAAGACGAAAATATTTTGAATCCAGCACACAGGATCCCAATAACACACATGATCATACCAAGTTTAAGAACAGTGTCTCCCACATCTGTGCACGGGTAAATGGTATAGAAAGCAGCGTTCATCGGGAAGGATGCAGATGCAGGCTTTCACAAACGCCCTTGGCTGCGTACGCCATACAAGAGAGAAGACGCACAAACATCTTTCTCTCACAGCTTCTTTACAGACAAAACTGTGTGGTGGCAGGGGGCACAGATGGTGGGGGGATAAGTGGGAGGATGGGTGGTAGGCAGCATGGGTGGCGGGGGTAAAGGGAGGAGCATGGGTCAGAGCATTTGGGAAGGCTAAGATGTGCCCTGGTACTTGGCAGTTTCTAGTAGATGTGTTTGTAATGTGTTTTGTTTCGCGGGGTCTGCTTCTCCATTATGCTAGTTTCATCTTGTCCATCTCACTAACCTTACAAGATGACTCATTCCCGAAACAACCCAGGCTGCCTGCTCTTCTATATGCTCCTCCTCCTGCACCTGGAGCCCACACCTTTCACTTGAGGAAACTTCCACACGTGTCTCCTCCAGCACATAAGATAGGGGATGAATCTTCATTCATGTCCCCAAGGTCTTAGTCACACGTTTCTCACAATGTTTAGTAAGCCATGAGTAATTGTTGTTGCTTTTTCACTAAAACATTTTTACTGGGGCAAAATTGACACTGAACGTGAGTCATTTCAAACGCATCATTGAATCACATTAAGAACACTCACAAGGCTGGTCCTCCATTGTCATGAATTCTAGAATTTCTCTAAAGGGTACACATTGCCTCTCAGCAGTCCCTTCCCATTCCACATGCCTTCATCCCTGAAAAACATCAGCCTCTGGATTTGCCCATCCATGATATCTCATGTAAATGAAGTCATCCCATATGTAGGTGTTGTTGTTGTCTAACTTCTTTTGACACATGGTAGTATATATTGGTACGGTATTCTTTCTTTGGTCAAGTGAAATTCCATTGTGTGAATTGCCACGTTTTGTTCCATTCATCTCTTGATGGGTGTTTGGCTATTGTAAATAGTGCCACTATCAGAGAGAGAAAGAATGCATATTTTCAGTTCTTCAGGATATATCCAGAGTAGAATTCTAGGTTTTGCTTTTGAAAGATCCTCCAATTATTTTCCATGGTGGCTGCACAATTTTACATTCTCATGAACAGAACTTGAGGGTTTTAATTTCTTCATTTCCTTATCAACACATGTTATTTTCTGCTTATATTATTGTTTTTATTGTTGTTATTATTACAGCCCTCTAAGTGAAGTGGTTTCTAGTGTGTTTTTGATTAGCATTTCTTTTATGATTAAATATGTTATAATTTCTGTGTGTGAGAGTGTGTGTGTGTGTGTGTGTGTGTGTGTGTGTGAACACATCAGTCATTTGTGCACCTTCTTTGGGAAAAAGATGCTGGCACTGGGTGTTCCGGTTACCTTGCCCTCCAGATGTCAGCTCAAGAATAGTGTAGCATGCTCCCCCTATTTGAGTTTTAAGTGCAAACATCATCCACAAGTACACCGCTGTCCCTCTAAGGGGAAGAAAAGTTCCACCTACTTTTATCAATAGGCCCAATGGTAATAGGCTTTTTCCTAGGAACCTTGACTATCAAGGCTCAGAGATCTATGTGGAAGAGGAGGGAAAAAAAGCCTAAGACACATAGGTGGTGAATGATTTAAAAGAAACAGAATTTTCTAGCACAACAGGGCAGAGATACATATAGACTCAAGAGAGACTATGACAGCATACACAAGGCCTGCCCAAGCTAAAGCAGAGTAGAGGGGAAATGGGTACAAACCCCCACTCCTAGCCAGGGAGCTATTGTCACTTGGTTGCTGTTGGGTGAGACAAAATCAGTTTTCTTCAGGAGGGTGATTATGGTCGGACAAGAGAAAGCAGGCTCCATGATTTCTGTCCGTCTGTTTAAGAGAGAGAGAACTTGAAGTCGGATGAGTAAGGAGGTAGGGGAGGGTTTGGGAGGAGTTTGGGAAGAGGAATGAATATGACCAAAATTTATGTTATGAAAATCTCAAGGAATAAATAACATTATTTTAATGGATTTAATGTAGGTGTGACCTCAAGACATGAGACATGAAGATATGAGTTTAAAAAAAAGAGAGAGAGAGGGAGAGAGAAAGAAAAAAGCCAGGGGAATCTGCTGAGGACATATATATATATATATATATATATATATATATATATATATGTCATTATGAAATCCATTACTTTGTATGCTAACTTAAAAATTAATTTTAGCACTTTTTTAAAGGAAAAGAAACTTCCCAAACCTGGAATAAAAAATAGAGAGCAGAATGTGCTCCTGGGTAAGCATCTCCCTGTTGCATCTCCTTTTGCTCATGAGTACAATAAACAGACCCTGTGCTCACTCCCTGGGATGCCCTGGAGAGGCTTCTGTGTGCACAGGATGAGGGTACCAGTCTCAGAGACCTCATAGCTGACTCAGGTCCCCACCTGGAGCTGCTCAGATTCCAGTGGTGTCTTTCCTCCCTTCCCTTCTCTTCATCCCAGCTCCTCCTCTTCTCTCCTCTTCCTCCTCCTTCTCTGTCCCCTTCACCTATGAGATCAATGGGACTCTACTATGTAGAAATGAAAACAATATTGGAGTCTCACAAGATTCTCCTACAAGTCTCAAAACATCAGGTGTAAGCCTGCGGTGGACAGCTCTTCTCTTCCTTTTTCCTTTCCTGTGGGTACACTTGGCCTCCTACCATCTTCCACATCCAGACCCCAAGACTTGGAGCTGAAGCACTCATGGCGCCGTCTTTTTCCTTTGACTGTTTCACTAAATAGCCACAGGGATTTTTTTTAAACATCTTGGAATTCTGTGTAATGACATTGAGCCTCAGATGATGGCTATCAACAAAAGTACCCAGTCATATTTGCATGAATGTCACATTACGAGGCCTTTCACAAACATGATCTCTTTTATTCCACTCAAAAGCCCATGAGGTATGTAAAACCAACTCTAATATAGACAGTAAAGGATGGGACAGAGTGAAATGAGCGGCTGGGGAAAGGGCTCAGCCTGTAAAGCACTGCCTCATGTGAAGACTAGAGATCGTGCTCCAAAAGCTCACAAAGTGATGTGGGTATGGCAGCCCACTGTAATTCCCAGCAAGTAGAAGGCACAGCAAACTTGCTCTCCAGGCTAATTAAACAGTAAGAGACAGCAAGCTGAGTATGGGGTCAACAAACAAGGGAGCCTGCCTCAGCATATAAGATTGAGAGTAACGGAGGAAGACATAACTGCTTTAATCTCAGGCCTCCATAGCATGCATGTACAAGTATACACACACAGAAACACACACACACAGGAACACACAAACACACATGCATGCATACCACACAGAGATTCATACACACATGTGCAAAAAAGAAGAGAGATGACTTTCCCAAGTTCACATCACTTTGAAATAACAAAGTCAAGACTGAATCTTAGCCCTTTGACTTTGAAAGCTGCAAGAACATTAACTCATAAGAAGTTGTAATATAAGAATAAATTTTGTACTGTTAGTAAGATCAAGTTGCTCAGTTTCATTATTCTTTAGCAGGTTAGAAATAGTTAAATTTCAATGAATGAAACTCCCTGCCTTAGTTTCCAATACTCTCAACATATTTCATGTTTAATTTTAGATACCAATTTCTTGGCAACTAGTCCAAACAAAATTTCAAACCCAAGCTGTACCCTTGATGAAATGATTCTTCCCCCTCCCCCCCATTAAAAAAACCAGTCCATGGGCAAATTGTTCTGTGTTGTGCTCAATGGCCAGGGACACAGCTGGCAGAAAGCTCCACAGAAAGTTTTTCTATTTGTTGAGATGGTTTTGTGCTTGATCCTCGTGGATTGTTCTTAATAACTCAGTCACGCACTGCTCGGCAGTATATTGCTTCCACAATGCTAATTTAAACCATGTCAGCGTGCTTGCAATGGGACTGACAATAGCCAAACAACAGGGAAAAAAAAAGTTCATTCTTCAAATTAAATATGTGCTATTCATCTGCAAGCCTCCTGCTTGAGCTGCTAGTTAAAAGTTTTCTTTCTTGCTGCCTCTTTTTCTCCTCCTTTTTCTCCTTCCCTTCCTCCCTCCCTATCTATCTACCTCCCCCTCTCATTTCCTATTCTCTTTCTGTGTGTCTCTCTATCTCTTTATCTCTCTCTCTCTCTCTCTCTCTCTCTCTCTCTCTCTCTCTCTCTCTCTCTCTCTCTCTGCATATGTTGGATAATTTCCAAGCATCTAACACACACTTTAGTGAAACAGGCTGCATAGACCACACACACACGCAAATGGCCTGGATAAGTCAGACGCATAAGCAACAGCCACTCGAGTGCAGAGAATGTTTAAACTTGAGAGAAAAAACAATAAATTTGAGCAGAGCCTTTCTTCTCAAGTGATTCCTTGTTGAGGCTTCTGCTCTGAATTAGAAAGAAGTTTGTGTCAGGGTGGTGGTGGACATATCTGGGGCCCACCCCGAACTCTCTTCCTGAAGAACAAGTGTCCCTCCATAGGAAGGGACAGCCCCGGGAAACAGCCTGCCAAGGTTGTGCAACAGAAGGAAGAGTCGGAATTTAGCATAGATCATCTTCCAGTTTTCCAGGGCAGCCTTTAAATCCTCCTCTGGGGCTTACTGGTGAGAGGTCTGCAGCCTACATCTTACAGGTTTTCAAAGTTGATCGCTCCTCTGGCTTTTCCTGCCAGCATGAGATCCCAGACATGGCAATTCTCTGCCATTCCTCTCCCTTCAAAACTCAACTTTGTCATTGTGTTCTACAAGGTCCACATGACCAGGAGCCCGCCTGGATCCCTGAATCTCTTGCTCTGCCACAGAGTTCCAGCCACCCTTACTTTCTGCTTCATCTACCCATCTACCCCCAGCACCCCCAACATCCCCAGATCTGCTGGAACCATGAACTCTCAGTCCAGCTGGGTGCTGCCTGACACTCCTCAGATCATCCTAGCAGCAGTTCCTTCTTTGTTCAGACCTCAGCTTAAATGTCACCTCCTCTCCTTAGCGTGTCACCCCACCCCCATCCCAACCCAGCTCTCTAGATTGCATGTCTCAGTTCTTGTTCCCTAGCAACAGGATTACTTGTCCACACCCTTGCCTGGTGTCTTTGCAGTGCCTCTTACTGTGAGCAGACACTTCCTTCTGTTGACACTGCTCATACGATTGTCCTTGGCCAGAGACACATGGGTGTCAGTGGCAGGAGACCAGGCCTAAGCTGAAGCTGCAAGAGCAATGGCCTCTTTACACTCACCCCTTGCTCTGTTGAGATCCAACAAGAGAAGTACGTGTTGAGAAGATCACCCATTGCCATCGGTCCAAAGCAAACAACAAAGCCACAAACAAAGAGGAGCTGAGCTCTCAAATAAGTCTGCTCTCATGAGCCCCTGATATTTAAGCATGGCTTGTTACTCAGCTAATATACTTTGCAATTAAGAATAACCCCCACACGCTGGGCGTTGGTGGCACACTCGGGAGGCAGAGCCAGGCAGATCTCTGTGAGTTCGAGGCCAGCCTGTTCTACAAAGCACGTTCCAGGACAGCCTCCAAAACAATACAGAGAAACCCTGTCTTGAAAAAACAAAACAAACAAACTAGCAAACAAAAAGAATAACCCTCTCAGGATCAGTTATGTACTTTGTTTTCATTATAACCTTTTTATTCTTAATACATAATTTCTGATTTATTTCTTCATTATTTATTTTTTCCCATAATAATATGAGTTCCATGCAGGCACTATGTCTCCAGTCCCTAAAACACAGGCTCACAGTAGATACTTTTAAAAAACTGCTAAATGAGTGAGACCCTAGTTCTAATCCTCAGAAGGATTTGTGTCCTGAAGAAAAATACCCGTTTTCTAAAATTAAAAAATAAAATAGGGGTCAGCAAGTAGCTCAGCAGATAAAGGTGTTTGCAGTACAGGACTAGTGACCTAAGTTGAAGCCCCAGAACACACATAAATATAGAAGGAGAGAACTGACTCCATCAACTGGTCCTCCAATCTCTGCACATGATGATGGCACATGAAACCACACATATACACATCACACACTTGCACATACATAATAATAAAAAATAAAATTAACAAAGCTCACTACCTGTAATCTTGGCACACAGTAGGCTGAAAAACGGAGCATTGTTGCCAGGTCCAAACCAGCCTGGCTACAAAGTGAGACTTTGTCTCAAACAAACAAAATAATAAAGTAAATAATATATTATTAACCTCTGAAGCAAACTCATCAAAATTCTGATGTCTTCAAGAACTAGTAATGGCTAATTATGTCCTAGTTCCACAATGTAAACAAACAAACATTAAACTGCCTCACTGTGACAGTATTGTTAACGGAACCAAGATAGCAATGCTAATAGAGGTGATGGTGGTGGCAGTGCTGATGATAATGCTGATGGTAGTGGTGGTGGAGGTGGTGGATGATATGTTGTGTAGCAATTTCCTCCAAGATTAAAACTTCCAATCTTGGCAGTAAATTCATTAAGACACAGACTATAGAAAGGAGGTGAAGCAATGGGATTCTCTGAGAGAGATGAAACATTCCATCCTGCAGGGAAATTCATTAAGCACAGGAAGTAAACAATTCAAGAACTTCAGGAAGTTCCTGAAACTGACCAGATTCACTAGGACTCCCAAGTATATATAAGATGTAAGGACTGCTGAGAGACACTTGGAGACAAGTTTAGTTGCTTGGGAGAGTCTCAGATAATCCAAGATACCTGGAAAAGACACTTTCCAACATAGTTTCTTGCAGGCTATGCAGTATGCTCCAAGTTTCACACTCTTATGATGTGGTGGGCTTTAGTAATACAACTGTCTTTGAGTCATTTCTGCCCCATGTAAGCTATCCCACATCCATTGTGGTGGTTTGGATGAAAATTGTCCCTGTAGGCTCATATATTTGAATGCTTGGTCCCCAGCTGGCGAGCTGTTTGGAAAAGATTAGGACGTATAACCTTGCTGGTGGGCTTTGAAGTTTTAACAGTCCACACAAATCTCAATTATGTCTCCCTATGCCTCTACCTTCTGCTTATGGATCAGAAGTAAGCTCTTGGCTACTGCTCCAGTGCCATGCCTGCCTCCCTGCTGCTATGTTCCCTGCCATGACAGTCATGGACTCTAATCCTCTATAACCACGAACCCCAAATTAAATGTTTTCCTTCTAAGTTACTTTTGTCATGGTGTTTTGTCATGGTGATAGAAAAGCAGCTAAGATACCTGTATTCCTATAAATATGATCAATAAAATGCATTGGTTTACTAAGTTGGACTTTGGTGATGTCATTATTTGGTCTCTTCTTGTTTCTCTGTCTGGCGTAAATAGATGTTTATTTGTGTCTCCCAGGAATAGTGTCATACTACATGGTAGGGGTGGTAAGGAGGATGGTGGTAAAGGTGGTAAGGAGGTGGTAGAAGCAGCTGTGGTGGTGATTGTGGTAATAGTGGCAATGATAACACTGGCGGTAATGATGAAGGTGAAAGTAGTGATGATGATGAAACTGATGATGATGATGATTCTGGGGCTGAAGTGGTGATGATGGTAATGACAATGATGGATGTGGTGATGATGATAAAGATGAAGGTTGAATTGGTGACGATTCTGATGCTGAAGTGGTTATGATAACAGTGCTGCTGATCCTGAGGGTAAAGTTAATGATAAAAGAAGAAATGGTGGTGATAATGGTGGTGATGATAATGGAGACTATAGTGTTGGTAATGGCAGTTGGGACCAGTATCACCAACTAGGTTTCTGATACTGATGCTATCATGCACTCCAAAACAAGTACAGAAAGTTGGTATCTACTGCCTGCTCTGGTGGAGAACCTCTATTCAATCTAAATGCCGATTCCTGTGTTGACTGTGAGAAAGAAGCAGGAAAGGGCCCTGTGCACATAGAAGCCATGGGCTATGGGCTAGCAGAGGAGAGAGAGTAATTGTATGAGTAGCCATTTCAAAATGTAGCCATGAGAACTCCTGTGTGGCAGCATCATGTTATGGTCTGGAGGAAGGGATTCAGCTTAGCCAGAAAAGGCCTGAGCAGTATTGAAAAATGGCACCCCTCAGCCAACTAGTCAAGAAACAGAAAGGTTACAGATGGGAGGAACAGGTACAGGAAGGTGGTGTGAGGAGCAGAAAAAAAAAAGAGCAACCTAGGCTGAGTGATGGAAGCCTGGGAGAGGATGGTTACTGCCATGATGAGACCACAGAGAAGAGAAGGGGACAGCTGACCAGAGTCCTACAAGGAGGAAACATCTGGATAATTAACTTTAGTACGTTCTAAATGAGACCATCAACTTAGATCTAAGTTCAGTCTCCAGACAGAACAGAAGAAGAAAGTCACTCGCCCCTGTCAGAGGTGCTTGGTGATCAAACTAAGTGTCCAAAGGCAGAACACTGGTTCAAGTCACAGTGGTGTCAAGTTCTGAATGAGTTTGCACCCCATGGTTGGAAACATACACAATAGAAATGATATATTATGGTGATCCATTATAATATGCCCTCCTAGGGTCTGGATCTGGGAGAACAGCAGTGGGAAAGGGGAAGGAGAAAAAGGCATGTGTGTCATCAGAACATCTCAGGCAGTCCCTTAGGAGCTCTTCTCCATCCTCTGAAGTGGTAATTATCACTTTCCCAGGTTCTGGTGTGAATACAACATGGAGAGATGAAGGATGACTGTTGTTGGGGGATTGTCATGAGTGGGATACATGAGGTGCTGTCTCCAGACTTCTCAAAGCTGCTCAGTAGGAATTACTCCTCACCCCAGGTCACCTTGGCAACCTCCATAATTGTGAATGAAGTGAAGTTCTGTATCCTGTAAGCAGGTGCTGGGATACTGCAGGGATCTGTTCTCCATCCTATAGTGTCAGCCTTCTGAACAAGAGAAGCCACACCTTATTCTTCTCTGATAGAGGAGAATAAAACTAGCAGCTAAGTGGGTTTCAAAAGAGAGGAACTGTGGAAACAGGAAGACAAGCATCAACTGCCAGCTCCACCTGTTTTGTGTTTCGTGACCTTGAGCAGGTCATTTCACTTCAGTGACCCTTTGTAAACTGGGGACAACTAATGAAGCCAAGAGGATCTGTCTCGGTGACTCTAGCCATGTCCTTTTGTAGCATTCATCTCTCCCTGCAGATATTGAGTTTGCATTGCTTATGGCCCATTGGCTGTCCCTCCCAAGTAGACCACCATAAGCTCTATGAAGACAGGGAGAGTCTTGTTGTCTCATTCACAAATAGGTTTGTCAGAACAGAGAGGCAATGGATATTTAGGTTGGAGGAACAAAGGAACAACCAGGTTCTTTGGAAGCATTAATCCTGTTCCACAGGATTAATTTCACAGCTGCAGTCAGTCAAGGTCATGCTCAGAGGATATAGACAAGGGATTCAAACCCTACCCACAGCTTCTCCAGAACACAACTCATGGGCCAAGAGGAAAAGCTGGAGCCTGAATGTCTGTGACAGGTACAGTCTCTCCCCCTCCAAGAATAAAGAAAGCTATGCTCCAACAAGGCCTACAAGATTCTGTCTGTGTCACCTGTACCTCCCTCAATCATGTCCCCATACCCAGTTCTTCACCCTAAGTCCAACCAGTCAGACCAGTCCTTTGTCCCTCATGCACAAAGCTCACTGAGACTCGGGGCCTTTGCGCTTGCTCTTTCCTGGGCCTCCAGCGCTCTCCGGGGTCTTCCTGAAGGTGCTGTTAGCTTATCCTTGAGATCTCAGTGCAAAGAGCAGGTGGGAGAGCCCTGTAGGACAAAAGCTGTAGCAGAGAACCCAGCCTCTGCACCGCTTATCTCCACCTGCCCCCTTGAGTCATTCACTAGCTCACCCACCTGTTCTAACTTCTTTACAGCGTTTATCAAGACCTGAACTTATCTTATGTGTCTCCATGTGTTATTGTCTGCAACTGCTGCCCCAGATAGAGTGCAGGCTTCCCAAGAGACCAATGTGTCCACTGCAGTGAGCACCAGCCGTCAGACTGCTGGTTTATTCACTTCATGCACAATGCACAGCATGGCCCCACCACAGCTATTCAGACCAGTTCCTGCACTACAGTAACAAAGGCAAGACTCTCATTCATTCTCTCTCTCTCTCTCTCTCTCTCTCTCTCTCTCTCTCTCTCTCTCTCTCTCTCTCTCTCTCTCTCTGTCCCTCGCTCAAGATCTCTCTATTCATCTCTAGCTGACCTGGAACTCATTATGTCAGTAGTTCTTAACCTGTGGGTCACAAATCCTTTGGGGGTCAAATGAGCCTTTCACAAGGGTCACCTAAGACCACTGGAAAACACATTTATTTTCATTATGATTTATAACAGTAGAAAAATTACAGTTATGAAGTAGCAAGGAAAATAATTTTATGGTTGGAGGTCACCACAGCATGAGGAACTGTATTAAAGGGTCACAGCATTAGGAAGGTTGAAAACCACTGCTGTATGTAGACTGGCTGACCTTGAACTCATGAAGACTTACCCACTCTGCCTGAGCGCTGCTGGGGTTAAAGGCATGTGCCACCACACCTAGGGGCTCTTTCTCTTTTCAGATGCAATTGCTCCACATAGAAACAAGGATGAATTGACCCAAAATGTTGCTACAAGTATTCGAAGACAAGAACAGCAGTACATGGTGTGTTTATCCAAAATCCAGATGGGAGGAGCATCTGTCTGTGGTTTTATTTCTAATTATTATTAATTTCTTGTACAGTCCCTGTGACGTGGAATCCAGATTGCGGCTGTGAAGTGACAATTCTCGACCTTGTAGAACAGGGAATCAAATTCAGACAGCCACATTTCAGTTTCATTGTAAGCATGAGATGACAAAGCAGCAGAGGACAAAGCAGCAGAGGAGTCCATGCTTAACCAGAGCATCTCTGGCCCCTAATCTAAGGCAGGATTGGGGAAGGGTAGGGGAAGGAAAGGACACCGAGGCTTAGAACAACATGAAGTGGCAGGAATGATCCCTTCCACCAAGGGACACCAGTATGAGGTGGTGAATACAAATGGATTTAGGAGTCCAGCGAACAGAGACCACCAAAGCCAAACCCAAGGAAGGCAGCACCCCACTCCATGCTCTGTTGAGTGGTCTGGAAAACCACTCACAAGGTGCTCTCTTGATAAAGATGTTAAGTAGAGAGACATGTCTCTCTGCTCTGTGAAGAGCAACAGTGTCGTAAGAGACTGCACAGACTACAGGAAGCCAGCAGTAAGGACTGTGAACACCTACAGGCCCTGGGGAGACCTAGTGTCAGAGCACTTTTTGCTATTTCGAGAGAAGATAGACATTCAGGGTTCTATTCTTTTAAAGCAGAGTCTCTTTATTGTGTCGAATCATAATTTCAACAGTACATAAACCAAGCAAAGCGCCCAAGGAGGGTTAGACCCCTGGATCTATCAAATGCAATGGCACCAACAGCAATGAAGATTTCTACATCTGCTCATTTTGAGTATAGCAGAATTGATAATGTGAAATTATCATTCACCTGAAAAATACCCACCAAGCAGTCCTAATAGCTACCTATTGAGTAGGTTAAACGGGAGAGTCCACTAAAAGAGCCCATTATTTTTTTTTATAGAAACCTCATGCTGGTGATCTGGATCTTTACAAAGTCCCCCAGAGCAATAGCAGAGACTGAAGCTGACAATGAGACTTCATGAGCAAATCCATGTAAATGTTTCAAAGTTTTTCCTTGTGGATGGGGCATTTAGAGGAAAACACCTCATGCAGCAAGAGCCGAGGGCATCGGGAGAGCATCGTATAGTTAAATATGTTCTGAAACACCTTCAGCTCGATAATGAAGCTCCACCCTTCCTTCTTGGAATGGGGGTGTTCTTTTTTCCTTTGCTTCCTTGTCCCCTCTATTTTGCAAGATGAATTCCACATAGCAAATGGTTTCTGTTTAGCCGTCCAACCCCAGCACTCTTGCTGTCCCTTAACAAGAGTTTTATTTAGAAGTTCCCCAAGAAGGAAAGTGGGGAACTTGGGTTCATAAAGGCAGGGATATAAAGAGCTCCATTAATACAGCTGCTGGGCCGGCAAAGTCAACAGAGCTCGATAATGTGTTTTATTTGGACCTGTCCTGCTGAGCTCACGATGATAAGGAGGTACTTGGAGCTCACACACTCACTGTACTATGCTCACTCAGCCCCTTATTGATTCTGAAACAATGCATGCTTTCAGATCACACCCACATAGGTGAGTAAGAACAGGGCAAGACAGGGAGCAGAGGGAACCCGATAGAGCGTTCATAGGTGGCACCCAGGGGCTGAGCTTCGAGGGCTGACCCCCTCCTTGTGTAGTGTTTTGGCAGATTTATTGAACCTCACTCTAGCCTTGGCTCTGTTTGCAAAATAAGGCTAAGCCAGGCATGATAGGACAGGGCCAAGCATGCTGGCAAAGACCTTTAATGCCAGCACTCAGAAGGCAGAGGCAGGCAAGTCTTTGTGAGTTCCAGACCAGGCAGGGATATAAAGTGAGACAAAAACAAGCAACAAAAATAGGGCAGGGGCTCCTCCTGGAAGCCATGTGACTTTAAAAAAACTCACGTCACTGAGTATGATTTATATCAAAATCACTGCATATATAATATATATAGCTTAATAAGTTCATAGATAAGAATATACCATGGTCATGTTTCATGTTGCACACCTGTAACACCAGTACTGCAGAGGAGCATTGCAAGTTAAAGGCTAACCTAAACTATACAGAGAGACCCTAAAACATACCAATAATAACACCAAAGAATGAAATCATTACTAACCATCAAAGCTATAAATACGTCCATCATCTCCCGAAGTGTCCTCTAGCCCCTAATTGACACTATCACTATTATCCCTCTCCATGCCCTAAAAAACTCTCTGCAAGTCTCAAGATCTCATTGGATGGAGCCTTGGTGGTCAGAATCAACAGTCGTTGTGGGTGCCACCAGAGTCTCAGAAGCAGATTTAGAAGGGATGCCAGCAGTCACTAAAACGACCTTGGGTTCCACCCCGACATGTCCAGCCAATAGAGTCCATTGCTCTACTGTCATCTACTCCACTCTCTTCATCCCTTCTGCTGCAGCCAGAGCAGGCTTCTGTATTCTTGAAAACTCCTGTCTTTGTTATTCCCTGTGTATGGATGGCTTGGACGTCACAAGGCTTAGCTCCATTTTACTCTCAGTGGCCTCCCCTATACTGTGCAATGTCCTTCCCATGTCCATCTATAACATTATCCCTTGCAGCTTTCAAGAAAGCACACATTTCTCAGGAATTATCTGTGGAGATGTTTGGCTTCAGTCTGTCTTAGCAAGAAAGCTTTGTCAGGGTGAGGTTGGCCTGTGCTGTTGCCTACCACGGCGTATCCTCACTGCTTGGAGGTGTGCCCTACAGGATCTCTAGTGCCTCCAGCAGTCAGGCAGACAACCGCCACAGGAAGGAGGGCTTGATGTGAGGCCACAGGGAGGAACGCCGTGCTCTCTGGCTATATGTTCAATAGGAAGCATTCAAGCTACTGATCGTGCAAGACTGACTCCGCCAAAACTCCAAGGGAGCAAAGGCCCTCTGTGCCCTCAGCTCCAGCCCAGATGAGCTCAACCCCAAATGCAGCTTCTGCTAAGCCACTGGGGGACTGGTGAGCCCAGGGCAGGATCCAGAACACCCTAAGACTTTAGGTTTGAGAGTTCTGTTCTGTCCTCAGCATCTCCATGAGCAAATACATTCACCCAACAGAACAGTGGGGTTGTTTTCAAACTTGTCCCAAACATGGCTACCTTCTTTCAGAAATGCCAGAAGAATTATAAATCAAATTTTAATCAAGAGAACAAAAGAGTTGGAACAGAAAGAGCTCAAGAATAGCAGTCTATTAAAAATAAATCAGTGGAGAGAGGGACAGAATGTATTGCCTTCTTTGCCCTTCGGCATGATTTATCCTCCGAATCCCGCTTGGGCTAGGCTATCAGTGTCGGGAAGTTTCTCTCCTAAGTCTGTGAGCTTGCACTGACAAACATGTGCTGCTCAGGAGCACAGAATCTGTGTCAGCTGGGATTGGTACATTTTGCTCTAGGTCACCCCAATCAGGACAATCACCATGGAGATCTCCAAAATAAAGCTGTATATTCATCAGGTAAATATATTCAAACACTGGAATCAGGGGAGGGAGGAGTGGGTGAAGATGACATTTAAGCTGAGAACAAAAGGACGAGGTAGGAAAGATTTCTGAGGGCACAGGAGACACAAGTGAAGGTGACAAGTTCAGCACTGGGAAGGGACATACACACCCAAACACTAATTCTGCTAAGCACCATGGTCATCTGAGAAACACCCTGTATTTCCACTTTTTAAAAATCTCTGTATATATACATATATGTGTGTGTGTGTGTGCGCGCGCGCGCGCGCGCGCACATGCGCACACATGTTCATATGTGTGAGTGCAAATATATGCACACCATGACCGTGTGTGGAGGTAAGAGGGCAGCCTTGGGTGTTGGTCTTCAGTTTCAACTTTTTTGAAACAAGGTCTCTGTTGTCCGCTGCTTCATACAGGATGGCTGGCTTCTGAGATCCTGGGGATATTTCTGTCTCTGCTCTCCCATCTCATCATAGGGCACTGGGAACACAGGCTCACTGTATCACTCTCAGCTTTACGTGGTGTCTGGGAGTTTGAATTCAAGCAAGCACTTTTAACCCACTGAGCCATCTTGTCAGACCTCTGTTCCTGCTTCTGCTGCAAACAAGCAGAAGAAGTATAAAGATAAGGAATTTGTAGTCCTCAAACAGAGCTCACAAACTTTGGACAGATCTGAATGGAAATATCCTTTTGAGGTTGGAAAATGTGGGCACTTCTCTAGGTTGGAAAGAAAATGAGAAGTGGAAGTATATGTCATCAAGAAGGCTGTTTGCTCAAGGTTTTCTGTTTAACCTAACCCAAAAGAAGTTATGGAAACACATCAGAAACAGGGCTATATGTCTCCTTCCAATTTCCACTGTGGTCCGGCCCTTCCATGCAGGCACAAACCTTCAAAGTCTTGAGGTCTGTGTGTTAACCCTCCACGACTCTTCCACCCGCTAACCAAAGTAACTCACAAGTGCAATTCACGTTGCGCTTCGGGTTTTCCACATTTCTCAAATCAGAGATGAATGGAACAGAGCAAAACTAACTCACCACAAACAAAAGCACCAACAACCCAACAGGATGCCCCGCCCTCCCCAACACTATCTGCTAAAGAGAGGCTTCAGTGTCAGCCCTTTCCTAAGAATGAGGGATGGCTGTGAGTAGTTTTGATCTGCGCGCTTCAGTCTGCTTCAAAGTGATGCCTCTCAGAGCCTGCTGTGGCCACTAGGCACAGGCAGGGATTTCAAAGTTCTGAAGGAATCAGAAGCCCCTGAGATCAGGACCTCCACTCACTGGCCAAGCGACCAATCCATTTCATGGGGCCTCACAAGGATTATTCTACAAGAAGCTTCCCCCGGCATGGCAACAACTTCCTTCCATCTGGAAACAAGGCTTTAAGTGGGAATGCAAAATCCTTGGGAGAAGCTGCTTAAATTTTAGCCTCCTTAGAATCCCATTGTTTGCCCAATTTGGAGAGGTCAGAGGAGGAAAGTTTAGAGGGGCAGCCGGGCCACAGGGCTCAGAGTTACAAAGCCCTTGGCCCCATTGTTTCCAGGGCTGGCCCCCTCCCTGATCCCTTCTGAAGTGGCCAGTCAGTCCCCCTCAAGGCCTCTGAAAGGCTTGGCATCCTCTCCACATAATGCAGGAGGAGGAATATTTAGGTTCCCTGACACAATGGTCCAAACAGCTTCTCTCCAGGATGGGACATCAGACAAGAAAGGGGACCAGCATGCCCCAAAGCCCTCTTCTCAGCAACAGACCTTTAAATAGAGTCCTCTGGTGTCCCTAGGACTTTGCACTTGTTTGGTCAAATGGGTTAAACATTAGTGGTATCTTTATTATGACCTTAGGCTATCCTGAACAGCCTCCTATAGTGATGGGGGGTAGAGAAACACACACACACACACACACACACACACACACACACACGATGCACTTTACCTCCTGGTGCTTAAAAAAAAGACAAGTGGAGGAAGGGGGAGAAAGCAGCATTGTCCCCATTGTCATTTAGAGGTTTGTAAGAGAGTAGGGGAAGAGGGCTTTTAAATGGAGTGAACCAGCCAATGGGAGACAAACTGGTGTAAAGCTATAAGCTTTTCTACAGGCCATAGGTCACTTCTAGGGGTCTCTGCAGGAGGAGCTTCTTGGAGATTCATGGTGGATTTGGGGCCATGTTAGGAGTTGGACTGAGTCTTTACAAGTTTTAAGATTGGAATAGTTTCAACTCTTCAAAGCTTACTGGCATCCATTGCAAACCACAAAGGAATGTTGAGATTTTCTCTGCAAAGGAAGGATGTCACAGAGAGAAGTATGCACATGCATGCACACACGCAGTCCCCAACTTAGGATGGCTCAGCCTAAGAACTTTGCAACTTGATGGCTGATGTTTTAAGTTTATGGTGTGCATCGTCAGAGTGTCATCCCAGTTGAAGGCCGTATGCTTAGAACCATGTATGTCAGATTATGAAATTCCTACCACACAAAAAGAAGTATCATTTGCCTGGTTACATAGAAAACTCAAGGATCAGGTAAGAGCCCGTTGCGGGTCCCAGCAAGGATGCTCACTCCCTTGCTGGGAAAGACTCTGAGCATTGCCAACTCATCGTTTTATTTGAAATAAACTCTGCAGACTGCCCTGAGGTACATTCTCTAGGGGTAGGGGCTATGAGTGATCCAGAGTCAGTGAAAGTCCTGAGGGGCCTTTACTAGGCCTTCTTTGACAGAGATCACTTACATGAATGACACCCCTGGTGCCCAGGTAATGATATCAGCTAGATGGTAAAGAGAGAGCCAGGTCAAGAGGGGCCTATGTCACCTCAGCTGCTAGGATGCTACAGAAACTGAACTGGGGGCCCTGTAAATTGGTTGCAGAGACACAGTTCAACAGGAGAAAAGTCAGTGGGAGTGATCAAAATCGGGAGAGCTTTGTGCCAGAGGACACCTCAGTAACACAGTTGGAAAATCTGAGCAGGACCAGGAGCCCTAGGGTATCTAAGAGTCAACATTTGCATGCAGCTGGAATCTGAGAGGCAGCCCACAAAGATGGAGTAACCCTCTGGTGGCTGTGTTCGCAGCCTGCCAAAAGACAATGCCTTTGTAAGAGAGAGAGAGAGAGACAGACAGAGAGAGAGAGAGAAAGAGAGAGAGAGAGAGAGAGAGAGAGAGAGAGAGAGAGAGAGAGAGAGAGAGAGAGAAAAGAAAAAATTCTGCATTGACCCAGTGCTTTTTAATTTGGTAGCCATCAGGAAAATATAACTTCCTTGAGTCTCTCCAGGATGTCCGCATCAGCTCTACATTTTAAAATACCGCAACATGGGTGAGGCAGGTGTTTGAGTTATGGAAGCCGAACCCATGGAGCAAACATTTATTTTATTTAGAATTATCTGAATATCTCGGGTTCTCTTGAAAGGACAAGGTGGAGGAGGGGTCATGTGTGGGAAAACCAGAACCCTCACTCCCTCAGGACAGTTAAGGCTGACCCTGTTTGTAGCCTAAGAAGTCACTTCCGGGGCAACAAGCTCACTCAGCCATGTGAGATGAATTAACTGTTTGCTACAAAGGAACATGATACTGTTAGTTTCTTCTCACACCAGAGTGGGCTGTCAAATTGGAGTTAAGAGCAAGGCGATGATCCATAGAATTTAGAGATGAAGGGGCAGATGGTTTGAATATATATTGATGCCTAAACACCAAATGGAGGCTACTGACCAATGCAGCCTGAAGCAGTTCTGCTCTGAGAGATAGTGATGTCTTTAAGGAAAACCTAATCTGTTGACTTTAGACATCAGCACTTGAAAATGTTGACTCAGCCTGCTAATTTTAAGACCATCATCCATTTCTGGGAAGACAAAAAGGTCTTCCCTTCCTTGGGAACACTGTTGTCCTTAAAAAGAAACCCAAGGAAAAGTCAGTCATTTCTCAATGTCATAAAGACAGCACTTTGGAACCAGAATGTGAAGCATGTACGCACAGGCGTCTGGATCCACTACTAAGTGTACTGGCTCGTGTATCGTATTTGCTAACCTACATATTTGGTTGATTTCTCCAATTGATCTGGTACTGCGCTTTGGTATGTCTTCGCTAGAAAGAGCAATTGTTGCAAGCTGACTCTCCATGGGATGAGGCCCACATGACTTTACCTGTAAGTCTCGGGGCCACTATTCTTTAAACATGTTTCTAGACTGGTTCTGTATGTCTATCCTATTTGTTTCAGTTCTTTCTGCTAAAAAGCAGGTTACAAGATCTCTCCTGACCTCAGTTTCTTCGTTTGTTAAATGGAGATTGTATTTCATAAAAAGGCACAAAAATCCACATGGAAGATAAAAAGTAGTGCCCAATGGGTATATGATAAACACAGTTCCTTCTTCCCTTCTATCTATGTCATCTTTTATAAAACGTATGAGGTTTGTTTGGTATGCATATGCATGTTGTATGTGAAAGAGGGGGAAACAGAAAGAGAGACAGACAGACAGACAGACAGACAGACAGACAGACAGACAGACAGGAAGACAGAGATGCACCAGGTAGCCCAGACTGGTCTTGAACTGATAATCCTGCCTCTCCTCCATGAGTGCTGAGATTACAAGCATACACTCCCATATTCAGCTTAAAATGTGTATTCTACTGTGTTGTTTTATCTATTCCTCAATATCAGTCACTGTCTCGGGGAAACACCTTATTCACTTTGGTAGCGACAGAACCCAGTGCAAAGCCTAGAACAAAGGAGGACATAAAACTCAATGAAGACATTACAAAGTGATGCTGATTTCAGAGACTAGTGAGTATTTATCAAACACTTACTATGTTCCAGACATTTTCCAAGGTATTGGCCATACAGAGTGAATAAGAACCCTCAGGAATGCTTTAGTCTAGAGGACATGTTGGACTGTGGGTAAGAGGAAGAACCAGCCAATATTCCAAAATGCTTTCATTTGGGGAGGCCAGGATGATATACAGCACTCAGAGATGGGTAGAGTAGGTGGATGGATTGACTTGCAGATAGCAAACGGGAAATTTTGAGACAAACCTACCAGGAGGCCCATGTCATTAAGGAAGCATTACATTATACATTCAGATCTTTTCTTGCCACTCACTGATGCTTATTGACCCTTCTGCTTTGCTGTCTTTGAAGACATGAGGTTCCCTAGGGAACAGCAAAAAATCACCCAGTGGGACAGATAGCTGCTGCCTACTTCCCTGATCATTCTATTGCTCCCTATGGGACAAAATATCCTACCTGCCTAGGCTTAAAGAGCCCTTCAGCGTGTCTCCAGGTTTGGAGAGGAGATGAGATCCTTAGTGAATATGAATCATTGACATAAGCACCACCACATAAAGGACTACAACACCCCAGACCCACAGAAATGGCAAAGCCACTTGTCCAAGTACAAGTGTTGACAAAGGTCATACACAGAAAGCATCAACCACAGTTTGCTCCATGTGAGGATTGCAGTCTACAACTGCTTCCCTATAAATACCTCCTTCTGATATTAGCTGAGCCTTCCTCCTCATTCAGCTGTATACAATAAACCTACTTCCTCTCTCAACAGTAGGTAAAAAAAATTATTAAGTTTCCCAGTTGCTGATGTGTCTCCACCAGATCACAAGGCCTCCCAAATCCTAGCTTTCCACTATGCATATCTGCCATTTCTTTATTCCCCATCACCCCAGATAGGTCAACACCCAAGCTGTTCAGGTTGTGACAACCTAGGTTCTCCTTCTTACTCTCCTTGTTCAGTTGCCCCTCTTACTCTTGTCCAGGACCCTTGCTAGAATCCAAAGTGCATCATCCCACCTGTCCAGTTTGAATGACATAGCTAACATTCCACCCCCACAAGAGAGGTTTAAGATGAGCAGCTCTAGGTACCAACACAGCTCTCCCATGTTTGCTGCTAAGCCATCAGGACAGTGGAGAACACACTGCCAGGGAATCATTTGTTTCTCTCAAATTACCACAGAATCATCACAGTCCCAAATAAAATGAGAAGTATTTTGTTTTTAAATAAAGCAAGTGCCTTTTAAGTCCAAGATTTCAAAGTGCTCTTAGAATGTGTCATTTTTATCCCTCCATGTAAGGATTTTTGCTGTTGTTGTTGTTATTGTTGTTGTTAGAGTGAAGAAAAGCAAAATGTCTTGTCCAGGAAGACAGCTGGTGCTCTTAACAGACCCAAGAAAAAGGGAGGACTCGGGGTGACCCCTTAGTGAACACCTTACACAGAAATGCCTGAGTTCTACCTTGTGCCTCACAGCTCCTCCCTGCCTTCCTGTCCCATCTCACTATACCACTGTGGTCTCCTGACCTCTCTACTCTTGGGAACTCCCCCGAAATCAAATAGGAGTAGCCTAGCATGCCTCCAGCAGACCCTAGTCTCTGTTCAGACTCGATGTTTCTTGAACACTTCTATATTTTCCCTGGTGGGAGAAGGGTGCACCCTCCCCATCTCTGCCTAATACAGAGCCACCTGCCTTTCTAGGGTCCAATGCACAATCATTTTCTCTGTGAAGTCTTCTCAAACCTTTCTGGTGCTCAAACATGTTTGCTCTGTAGGTAGCATTTGTGCTAATTATAGATAGAGTGCATCCTATTTGTTTTGTGTCCACACCACTGACCTATATTCCCTGAGTTCTCAGTAATAACCCTGTCATAAAGTCTCATCCAGCCTTTGTGGGGGCATAATACAGAGGTAGGGCATTTACAGTAATGTAGAATGAATGAATGAATGAATGATCAAGTGAATGACTCATTGTTTGGCAAATCCTCACAAATTCTCTCTTCCATCACAGATGCAGTAACTGTAAAGGCAAGGGAATTAATTTTTTCACCTTTGTGGTTTAATTCCTAGTCTCTCAAACTAGATTTTTCTATTAAAACTCCTTTCATTGGTCCCCTAGGTTTTGTTAATAAGACTAATGGAAATTTCATTTCCACCATCACTACCTTCAAATGGAATTTTCTAGAGGTGCTTTTCTTTCCTTTGCCACTTTTTTAGGCAACAGTCTTTTTCTTTTATGTCAATAACTTTGAACGTGCAGAAACCCTGATTCTAATGCATAACCCAAGCCAAAAGTGTCATTTAAGAAATCTTAAATCTTGAAGATAGTAAGAGAAAGGGGATTAATGCCACATCCCTATAATTAGGATATTTCCAATGAGTAAGCTATTTGGCAGCTCTTACAGAGATGTGTGGATAGACTTTGCTCCTGGAAATTGAAGCCAGGTGAGCTGAGCATTAGTTCACATTTGGGGTTTAATGATGAGAAACTTTCTCAGGCCAGCATTCTAGTCAGTAATTCTTGCCTTCATGAGATGGGAAATTAAAGAACCAGAGACATTCTTGGTTTTGTTTTCATCTTGTTTTTAATAAAGATGAGCTTCTGGCAACAACAAACGAACCACAACATGGACCCTGGAAGAAGGCATTTCGTTAAATAACACCATTCTGCAGCAATGGCACTTCCAGTTGTTTAGAAAATATTTTTTGAAAAAAATTTAATCTTGTTCTGTTAGGGAGTCTCTTTGGGAGAAGTGAACTTCTAGGAGAAGTGTGTTATCTCTAATTTATCCAGATGAGTAGCTGTCATCTGGATGCCAGATAGGTGGCTGATATCCGCTAGAACCAATGTGTTGGTTGTTTCTCATTTCCGAATGGAGTGTGCTCTTCTTTGGTAGTCTTGATCAAATATGCAGACACAGATGAAAAGGACACCCATGAGCCCATAATACTCCTCTCTGATCCTCTCAGAAGTCATATAAAAGAGTATCATTACTCCCTGTTTTTGTTTTGTCTTGTCTGAGCAGCTTTGTTTTGCTTTGCTTTTGTGCTCTTCATTGATGTAAAATTCAAAAGCATCATGTTTACCATTTTAATCAAATTAAATCTTGGAATTCAGTGGCATTTGGTACATCTCCACTGTTCTGCCACTCTAGACTACTGATCTATTTTCTAGTTCTGAGTTACCTCTTTGGGATATTTCAAATGAATGGGATAACAAAATATGCAAGCCATTTGGCCTGGTTTGTTTCACTTAGCACAATACTTCCAAGTTCACCTGCCCTTTTGTGGCTGAATAGTATTCCATTGTGTGGGAAAGTCATATTTGTATTTGTAGTAGTCCATGTTTTGGGGACATTGCTGGCTTAGGAAATTATGACAGGGACATAGGAATAGTGTTCTGGTAGGAATAAGCTCACAGATGGGAAAATCACCTAACAAGTATCAAGTGAATCTTAGACCCTAGCAATTCAGTGCTGGAGGCCTGAAGCCTGTTTATAATATGAGTAACTACTCACATAGGATCATATGTGCATGAAATGACAGATGGAAGCAAACTTTACATTCCAACCTGCTTAACACATGATGAGTCATATTAGAAAAAGTGCAAATACCTTGAAAGTGGCTAGCCTTCTGGATTGAGCACTCTGTAGCACTTAAAAGACCACTCTTAGAAAAGAAATGCTGGCAATACTCAATTAAAACATAAAGCATTGTGAATATTTAGGCACTTCTTCATTTTATTCATAAATGAATTTTATATGTATGGTGTTTTGCCTACATGTGTATCTGTGCACCATGAGCATGCCTGGTGCCCATGGAGACCAGAAGAGGGCATTGGATCCCCCCTGGAGTTGCTGTGAGATACCATGTCGATGCTAGGAATCAATTCTGGGTCTTCTGGAAGAGCAGCTAGTGCTCTTAACTGCATAGTCATCTCTCCAGTTCAAATTTAAGAACTCTTAACCTACTTTCTTCTTTAAAAGTATGTGTAAATGCTACACTAACCAAGTGTACTTCAGAACAGCATAATTATTGAATACTCTTTTTTCAAAAATAATATTCTGAGTTTTTCCATCTTTGTCTTTTAGGAAAAAACAAAAGTCAATAGATTCCATAAAACCAACAAATACATAGCTACTAAGCCATTGTTCCCTCCACCACCCAAAGCCTGCTCACTGACAGTTGGAAAGTCTCAATCCCAGAGTCAATCCTTTTTTTTCAATAAAAGAAAATCCATTATTGTCATGGAAGGAAAGGAGACCGAAACCAAGTTTCTACTTTCCTCTTCATTTCCTGGTGACTCTCCTCCCTCAGTAATCTAGCCAAGACCTGGACAAAATGGTGGAATTGAGGCTCATGGAGTCAGATGTAATCCCTGGTTTCTCATTTAGATCTTTTGGTAAGGGGCTCAGTGGAATATTCTGCCTAAAAGTCTCAAGAAAAGGATTCTAACTCTAGGTTCTGAGTGAGAAGAGATACTTAAATCTGTGTGACTGAAGGGATTGGTTGAGCTGTGTTGATACAGCAGACATCTTCCTGATGTGAGGAAGTGTAGATAGACAAAACTGAAGTAGACCTGCTATAAATCTTCTCAGAAAACCAACTCCAACAAGTCTTGTTCTTCTGGAACCGCTCCAGCACAATCAGTGGTAGACATAGGATTAGTGTGACAGTGAGACAGAAGCCCCCACCTATACCCTTTGCAAAGAGATTTATATCAGCAGGAGGCTTGGAACTCCTGTTTGGGTTCTTTATTAAATTGCCTTAAGGATATTTGATCTTCCAAGGTGGAGTTAAAACTTTCACCCAAACTGAAAAGCATCCCTACTCTTTCTCATGAAGGGTTGGAAACATGGCCACACCAACATGCTCACCCCCTGGCTTAGTCCCACTCTGGCTTGTCCGCCTTCTCTCCTTCCACCTCTGGCTTTGGCTCAAGTCAAGACCTTCAGCAGGTCAGGCTCATTTCTACACCATAGACAGTGCACACAGCCTTCCCTCTCTTTGCTCTGGTCCACATCGTCTTCAGGAATCAATTTAAATATCACTTCCAGGGACAAGGAGGGGAACTCCCTGTGCATTTCCCAACCTGAAGATCCACGCATGATTCCTTGGTCCTGTTCCCATGGAGCATAGCAGGCTTAATTTTCAGAGCAGTTTCTACAGTCTAAATTGAAATGCTGGTATGATTATTTGTTTGAAGTTCATCCCCTCAACTAGGATGTGAAGCTTGCAAATTCTGGAAAAAGCTCATCCTAGGAGGTAACTTAGTAAATATTCAAAGACTGGACAATCAAGGACAGCTTTCCAACCCTGGACTCAGACACTGCTCTGGGCTCTGTGCTGGTGTCTCACTTTCTGACCATTTCCATTGCCTACCCTGCACATTTAAAAGGAAGACAAAACTTAGCCCACCTTAATCAGGCACTGCTGGGACTCTCACATGTTGACTGGGAAACTAACTCTGAAACATGCAGACAGCTAAACAACTATTACTATGCTTTCCAAATTCCCAAAAGATAAAATATGATCACATGGAGTGGTGTCTTGCATGTGTCTTGTGTGTGTCTGCTGGAGCAGAAATACTCCCTGTGGCGTGTGTTTATTTCCTGAATTTTATGGTTCTTTTGGAAATTCAAATGAGCAGCGAAATGAGTGTGGAAATGGCTGCCCCGTCGGCTTCAACCAGAGGAAACATAACTGCACCATACAGAAGATAAATCAAAGCCCAGATTGTCATGAGAAACCAAACATGGTTGCTACAGGAAAGGTCAAACTGAAGCTATCGGAAGCCAGGTATAAAATGAGATTTTTTTTTTAAAAAGTTTATTTTTTTAGCCTTCAGTAATTCCCTACATCTCCAGTAAGTAACTCCTTCCCATCTGCTGCTGATAGCTCAGTGTCCCCTCTGATATGTTCTCAGGTGTCAACAGATAAAGTGTGGCTGCTTTGATCTCAAAGCACTGATTGTCATCAGTTGCCCACGCTCTGGACACGTTCCCCTTGGAAGCCCATCCAACAAATTTCAGCAGTTACAGGGCTAGTGTTTCAAATGTGGTCAGACTCTCAGGCCCCTGCCTGAAAATGGGCCTGAATGGCTTTCACTGAATAATGCCAGATTCCTGACCAAAATAATGATAATGATAATGGTAATGATAATAATAATAATAATAATAATAACAAAAACCCACCCCCACCTGCTGTTTGCCCTATTCCTTCTTTAATCTGTACTCCTATCCCTTAAAAAAATATATTCAAAGCACTGCCAAGGTCTTTCAAGAACCATTCCAAGGAGCCTTGGACAGCCTGGCTCTCTGAAAGGATACCATTGTAATGTCAAGCGCTCATATTACAGCAACATACATACATGTCTCACAGAAACCAAGGTTTATGTGTTTCAGGATTTCTCCTTAGTTAACCACAATTGCAGGGAAATGGTACCACATTCGTTGAGTTAAATGTGGTAGCAATTACTTTGCTGGCAAAGGAGAAGGAGGGGCTTGATGGCCCGAGTTCTACGAGTCAGGATTAAATAACCATGTCTTTCAGAGTTACACTGATAACTTGGAAAGCTCCCCTCATGCTTGCAACTTCTGAGAAGCCAGTGTTTCTCACAGACAAGCCCATTTGGGCCTAGCCAGGAGACATGTCAGACAACTTCGGGGGGGGGCGAATATCAAAGAAAATATTAATACACGTGTGCACGTGTTTACCAACCAGCACGGCACGTGCACACACATGCACAGACACACAGAGAAAGTTATTCTTGAGTTTGCAGAATACTAAATGTTTTTAGATACCAGGAAATAACTTGAAAATTGCTTTCCTGTATCATATTTACTAAAACAGCTCTATGGCATGCTTTAGGGGAGGAAAGATAGGGGTCAGGTAACCTGAGCATTGTTTAATGGTCACTGATTTTACTAATGGCCAGCCAGCCTTTTGGATTTCATTAGAATGCAAGAATTCGATAAGATTTCTGGGAGCACAGGCTCTTTTCAAATATAATGTAGTTTATGTTTAGGGTCCCAATTACACTTAGAACAGAAAATAATTCCCTTTCTGTATCTTTCCCCATTGACTAGAATGTAACAAATGGTTCAGACCTAGAGTTCTGTAAGTCAAATGTAAACAGAAATGCAGATCCACGCCTCTCTCTCCTACTACTAAAGTGTGTCAGTTCCTGGACTGAGATGCAGATGCTCTTAACACAACACAACACACCAACAGATCGGGGAAGAGAGATTTTCTAGCATGAGAAACGATGGAGTGAGATGTTTTCTTCTTATTGGGAATTGCATTGATACCAAGTTCAGAAATCCAATAATGGGCAGACACCCTGGGGTGTCTAACTGCTTGGGCTAGCCAACTCGTAGTTACTAAGCCAAACACCCAAAGGAATTGGAATTCAATGAAGTGTCTTTAAGGATAGGAGGCAAATTTCTCTGAAGAGAAGAAATCCTAAAAGAGCAAGGTAGATTTAAAGGGAGGGAAGGAGGGATAATAAACGGATAAGATGGACCAGTGTGTACATAGGTAAATAGGTGGTGGATGGTTGATAGTTAGATAACAACATATCTATTGACTTAGAGAGAGAAAAAAATCTAAAACAAAAACATAAACTTGATTCGCTTCCATTTTATAGTAAACACGGCTAGAAATGTGTTTCTTCCCTGCAGAGAGACTAGCTTTCTTTAAAAAATAAAACAAAAAATAAAAAAACCTTCAAATCCTTTTGAAGATCAAATGGCAATGACCTACTCTATTATTGAATAAGAGAACATGAAGCGCAATATATGGCAAGTCTTAAAACAAAACAAAAATAACACCATGTCTTTTTGATGAAACCTAGTGTATCAGAGGTGGCCCCAAATTCACCATCTAGCCAGGAATGAACTTGAAATTCTTCCACTTCCACCTCCAAAGTACTGAGATTATAGGTATGCACCAGCAAACCCAGTTTACAGGGTGCCGGGTTGGACTCAAGGCTTTCTGCATGCTAGGCAAGTGCTTAGCCAACTGAATAGTATCCTGGAGTCAAAATATGTAAGGTTTTAAAGCAAGGCAACAAGCAAAATGTGTCAGTCCTCCGTCTAGAGTGATGTAGAGAACCAGAATGTGAAGGAAGAGTCAGCCCTCATCTGCAGCCTGACCCACTGTCCCCCTCACCCCAATCCCTCTATGGCACAGTGGCCCCTGGGAACACACACATGGATCCTCTAGCCTAGGTACCTCACATCTGCTCAAGCCACAGCACTAGAGGTACCCATCAGGGTTAATACCTCCAGCTCCAGGTCCTGAAAGCAGTTCGGGGACCTGCTAGCAGAGATTCCAGTGAGTCAATAAATGCCCTGTGGGAGACATTGGGCAACACAGGCTGTGTAGTCATTAGTCCAGAGCCAGCACAGGAAAGCACAGAGCACGTCCTGCCGAGTCTATGGCTGATGCTCCGGCAGCTGTAGTCCTGATCAGCCATTGTAGACACTTAAGAGAAGACCCAGAGCATGCTGGAAATGGAAGTAAGTTATCCGACTATCCCAAATCTTGGCAGTAAAAACAATAAATATCATTTTAATATTCAATTTCCCTAGACAAGCTCCTGGGAGGAGCTGGAAGGGGGTGTCTTGGGGCAAGGTCTCTCCTGAAGTTTCTGTCCCTGTGAAAGACTAGAGGAAGAGCCTACCTCAAGCTCCACCCATGTGGCTATTGATAGGCCTGAATCCCGCACAAGATCTTAGCAGGAAGCTGTTCCCCACCACATTGACTTCTGCACAGCATTAAGGACTGGGAATAAAATGTGTCTGTCTTTTGACACTTTGATGGAGCTGGGTTGTGTTTGAACATATAATTCTGCCCACTTCCCTGAATGTTCTCATGCTGTAAGTGGAGTTTTTCCACATATACTCCCAATTTCCTTCACTGGACTCAGAAAGCAATCCCCAGGGAGTAAGAATATATGCAAGATCTATCATAACCAAATCTTCAAAACAACAAGGTATCATTCCTGCCACAACAGCGGATTGGTCACAGCCACCTTGGTATAGAGGGAAAGAAAACTACACACAGAACTGAACCATGGAGGCATGGGGTTTGTTGTTGTTTTGGTGTTTTGTTTTTGTTTTGTGGGTTTTCTTCCCTGTCCGAGACTAGAGCTATTTTCAAAGGATCTTTCTACAAAACTCTTTGGAAATCAAGTGGCCAACAACTAATTTAACATTTCTATGGACTAGAACAAAGGTAAAATAGAGGCTCATATGCCATAAATCTAAATATTTTGCAGTCCTGGGGTCATACACAGTGCTTCCCACAGACTAAAGGTCTACCATTGAGCCACACACCCCTAACCCCACGAGTCTAAATATTTAAAAGCCATCAATCACAATAACAAATTGTGTATTTCACTCACATGAAGCAGGCATGTGATTTAACCAGCTTCGGTCCACAGACATCCTCAATAAGTAGCTCTGGAAGAAAGTAAGCGGGGGGATGACTAAGAATAAAGGTAAACAGGGAGTGGTGGAATTCTTTTGTACCCTATTTCCCTGGAGGACCAAGTGACTCTTTCCTCTGCCTCACTGTAATAAATCTGGGCCTAGCACTTAGAGATGGCATGTCTTTTCTTCATTGACATCCTTCAAACATCCACATATCCCTTGCCTCCAGCTCAAATATCCATAAGCAATATCCAGATGGCCAGACCCCAGGTGGTCACTGTCTTCCTGGTTACAATGACTCTGTGGCCTTCCATGTTCTATTGAAATTGTTCAAAACTTGGCTCTAAAGAGATGGAGGAGCGCTTTAGGGCAGGATGGTGTTATCACCAGTCACATCCTCACTGTGAGCACTCCCTACACAGTCAGCCATCCACGTGTGGCCAGAGGTTTCTCGTCCCACCTGCCACTTTCCAAATTAACTGCTCTAAGGCTTACTATTAATTATAATTGTTTGGTCAATGGCTCAGGCATATTACTGGCTAGCTCTCACAATTAAACTAACCCACTTCTGTTACACTTATATTTTACCACGAGGCTCGTGGCTTGTTTCCTCACATCTCCATTCCCCTGTGGCTAACTGTCATCTCCCTGACTCTGCCTTCTTTCTCTCCTTAACTGTTTGGATTTCCTGCCTAGTTATATTCTGCCTGGCCATTGGTCAACACAGTTTTATTCATTAACCAATAAAAGCAACACATATTCATAGCATACAGAAGGACACCCCATATCATCCACACACCATCCCCTCTGGGGCCCTTCGCCTTCTTTTCCCTGTTTTGTGCAGGACCAGACCCCCAGAACACTTTCCTATCTGTCATTTCCTGAACCAGGCTCCCCCAGCCCAGAGTACACAAATCACTTAAGTAAATTACTCCTGTTGAAAAAGATGCCACCCTGCTCCAGTGCCATGGGGATTTCAGCCTAACAAGGAAAAGGGAAATTGTCTTTCAACTATTTTCTCTATGGTCCCACATGCCTCTTCTTAGGTCAAACTTGAACACTGCTTAGAACTTTGTGGCAGTTACATAGAGGTATGCTTGTCTGGGTCAAAAGCCATTCACTAACTCTATTTGCAGTAATGTCACAAAAACTAGCACTAACACACAGAAGTCACTTTAAGACATATTTCTTTTTGCTATGGCCTTTAAAAATGTGATCACTTAAAAGACCTTCTCACTCTCCTAAAAGGGTAATTCTCCTCCCCCAAGGAAGGGACCATATCATAGGAACACAAGGGAGCCCCTATACTGTGTGGAACAAATGACTAAGACGTTTATTGATTCTCCACTTAGTCCCTATTTCATTATGTCCATAAAATCTGTTATAATTTTAGTATGATAAATTTCAGACAACTTATGATCCAACTGATGACTTAGCAGTTAGTAAATCATTTCTTATTTCTAAGGAGCATTCAAGGTATCCATTAAATAGGAGTGGAACTGTGTATGCTGAAGCTGAGGCATACTAGAGCCGTGGCTTCCTCTAGGTCCCAGCCAATCAACTGCGGAATGCAGACTTCTAAGAGCCTTGTCACATCTGGTTCAGGTTGCTGATGGTCCACAGTGGCCTGCGTTCATTACCATCTAATAACAGCCTGGCCTCTGTCAAGGCCTTCTAGATTCGAAACTACAGCCCAACACCCACATCTGCTGTGGATCTCTGCATCTCAGAATCCCTACCCTTGTGACCTCCGTGCTGGCTGCCACAATGTCAAGGGCATGGCAAGTCACAGATGTCAGTTCTGAAAGACACTCTGTAGATCACATAGCCTTTCATAGCATGATCTTATTCACAGCATGGGGGACAGGAGAAGCTATGTCTGGGAACAGTTGTAAAGAGTCAATGAGTTTTTATTTGTGAGGCCATCATAATAAATACTGGCACCTTGGAAGTAAGTACAATAGCTGTTTGTTGAGTGAATGAGCAAAAGGGTTTTTTAAGTATGATAGTGATTCTGTATTGTTTTTCTTTGCTAAAGTTGAGAAATCCACTTGTTTGTTTGTTTGTTTGTTTCTGCTTATTTTAGTTTTTGAGACAGGGTCATATCATACACTGTAGCCCAAACTGGTTTGAAACTATGTAGCCCAGGCAGACCTTAAATTCACAGCTATCAATCTTCCTGATTCAACCTCTAAATAAGATATCACACATACACACACACACACAAACACACACACATGCACACACGCTTATCTCTTCCTATAGACATTCAATGACAGTCTTCTCAATCATTAAATGAATGTGCATATTACAATAGCATTTGCTCTACCTCACCAGATAAAGGTTTACACCTCCAGTTACAACAGTTTTTCTGAGAGGTTAGGATGGCTCTTCTAGGCAGCCTCTGCGCCAGGGCTCATAACAAAGACCCTTCATCACTGTCAATCAAGCCTGCATGTGCTGAGGATACAGACTGAGTTCAGCAGACAGGAGGTAATGCAGAGGCTATGACCTAGCCAGCTCAGGGGAAAGTTCTGAAGCAATAGTTACTTATCCTAGAATATGATGGTCTCTGCAGTTCCATAGCATCACTAAAAGGACATGGCTTTGCTGTGGGTGCATTTAAGTGAATATGAATGAGGAGAATTTCCCATTCCTCAAGTCAGCCTGCCTGTCCAGTACAAAGGGTTCTCTGGGTTGCACAGTAGTCACAGAGTAAGTATTGGTAAGCTTAGAAAAAGTTTTGAGGCCTGGGATGGAAAGATTTCGCTCTCAGAGCTGGACTGCATAGAACCTGAAGAAAACAGTACCTTGTCCTCCACACATGCCTGGGTGGATGAGGTGCAAACAGTTGTCATTTAAAAGTTAATTTTTTTTAATGAAAAAGGTCTCACTACAGGTGGTCTGGAGAACAGTTATGTAGACCAGGCTGGCCTTGCCCTTACAAAGATCTGCTAATGTCTGTGACCTAAAGTATGTGCTGCTACATTTGACTTGTTCAGGGTTTTTCAAAAAGTCCAGGGTTTGTTCCTCTTTAAAAGGTTGTCCATTCCTTCCTCAGCACCCCTCCACTGCTGGTTTCATTTGCTTATCTCTTGCCATAGAATACAAAGTCATCACTTTGGCTCTTTCTAAGCAAGGCTACTTCTGATAGCAACTGTGCACTCAGTGGTTTTTTGATTCCCCGGAAAGGGTGGAAATAAATGTTAGAATCTCGTGTAGGTTCCTAAGTCATACTGTTGTAGGGACTCTAGTTGATTTCACTGGTGGGGCTTTTGGATTGTGGTGATCCATGCTACAGACCACCCAATATGAAAAGAAACGTTCTGCTAATTCTTCTAGCACACAGCCAAATGCAACAAAACCAAAGGGAACAGGCAGGCAGGCAGGCCACCCCTTGCAAGGAGCCAAGTGTGTACAGATCACACAGGGAGTGTTGTGGCCAGGCAGGCTGTTGGGGGAGGGGGTGTAAGGGAGGTTTGCATCACCGCAGGAGAGATGTGGATAGATCACACAGTGGGAACTTTGCACCACCACAGGGCAATGGGGAGGAGCACTGTAGGAGGCTTGTACTGTAGGAGATATGTTAGGGTTCTACAGTGAGATTTACACTACAAAAGGATTCTTATGGGGAACACAGTGGGGTTACTCTGCATGAGAGGTGTGTGGAGGGCTCACAGTGGGAGGCAGTTGCACTTCACAAGAGATGTGGGACAATCACACCGTGGGGGTTAGCCAGTGGGTGTGTCCCACAGTTGGGGGTTTGCTGCCAACAAAGGCCTTCCCTGAGAGGCAACAGCAGAACCCAGCCTCCATCTTTGACTTGTGAAGATCAGCTCTATCTTTAGAGATGACTGTCCATTTATGCCATATTTATTTGGAAACTCGCTCAATTTCACGCGGCAAATATTTTCTGAGCACCGAAGAAGACCAAAGCAAAGACAAGAATGAAGATGAAAAATAACAAACCTCTTGTTTTATGAAGTCCTGAGTCTGAGTGAACTGTCACAGATGAAACTACAGACACCTGCCAGTGCAAGAGTCTGAGGGACCACTGTCCTCAGACACAGGCAAAGAGTTTGTGGCAGTTTCTCCAAGAACTGACATATGAACACTTAGCCACAATGACAAGGAAAGACCCAGTCAAGGAAAAGGAGAACATTCTAGAAAAAGGAACAGACTTGAGCACACCTCAGACCTCACAGTGGTTACTCAGAACACCTGTGATCCAGTGTCGGCAAGCCCAGGCTCCTCTTTTCACGCAGAAAGCAGCCAGGGTTCCAACATTAAAAAAACCTGAAGCGTGGGCTGACAAGATGGCTCTGTGGGCCAGAGGTTAGCTACTGCTAACCCTGATGATTTGAGGTCAGTTCCAAGAAGCCACTTGGTAAAAGGAGAGAATCAGCTGCAGGTTATCCTCTGATCCCAGCATGTGTGCTGGAATGCATACTCCCTATCCTGGCACACACAATAAGTAAGTAAGTGCATAAATAGATAAATAAGAAAGAGGAAGGCCGGTAACATTTAGTGAAGATGACAGGTCATTTTACATCCAGACTGAATGTACACCATGGGAGGCAAGTGTGCAGACTCCAGAGGACACTTTCATGACGATTCTGGCAAACTCAAACCAGACCCCAGGATGAAGCACAATCCCTCACATATCCAACATGCTGTGTGTGTTGCACACACATGCACATGCACACACACATGCATACGCACATGCATATGCACATGTACATATACGTGTGTACATACACACATGCATACACGTATGCACACGCTTATGTACATGTGGGTATGCATGTGTGTATGTGCATGTGTGTGTGCATGTGCGTATGCATGTGTGTGTGTGGATGTGTGGATGTATGCATTGTGAGTGCGTGCATGTGTGTGCATGCATGTGTGTGTGTGCATGTGTGTGTCTAACTATGCATGTGGAAGTCAGAGAACAACTTATGGAGAAACTTTTACACTCTGAACCATCTCACTGGTCATCTGGAAAACAGATTTTTTTTAATTTTTAATTAAAAGTAGGAGGTTGAAATAGGATTGTTGCACTTCAAGACTTAGCCTGGGTTATATATTGAGTTACAGTGTAAGACCTTGCCTTTAGCTGGGCGGTGGTGGCGCAAGCCTTTAATCCCAGCACTCGGAAGGCAGAGGCAGGCGGATCTCTGTGAGTTCGAGGCCAGGCTGGACCAACAGCCTCCAAAACAATACAGAGAAACCCTGTCTCGTAAAAACCAAAAAAAAAAAAAAAAAAAAAAAAAAAAAAGACCTTGCCTTTAAAAAATTAAATATTTTAAAACAACTAAGGCAAAGCTAGCATAGCAGGAATAATAGAACACTTCAGGTCAAAATAAATGTCAGGGTTTTGGTGGTGCACGCCTTTAATCCCAGCACTCAGGAGTCAGAGGCAGGCAGATCTCTGTGAGTTCCAGCCTGGGCTACAGAGTGAGTGCCAGGATAGACTCCAAAGCTACACAGAGAAACTCTGTCTCAAAAAAACCAAGAAGAAGAAGACGAGGAAGTCGAGGAAGACGAGGAAGAGGAGGAGGAGGAGGAGGAGGAGGAGGAGGAGGAGGAGGAGAAGAAGAAGAAGAAGAAGAAGAAGAAGAAGAAGAAGAAGAAGAAGAAGAAGAAGAAGAAGAAGAAGAAGAAGAAGAAGAGAAGAAGAAGAAATTAGTAACTTAGTAACTCACAGGGCCACAAACCTCCCTGTTGGGATAGGCAGCACCGTCCCTCAATCAGCTCTTGCTAGCCAACAGATTCTCCAGAAAGGGAAGATATGTAAAAAGCAGTCCCGCAACTCCCAGGACCAGTGTTACAGCTGTGTTCCAGCGGGTCTCACTGGAAACCCTAAGAGGTCTGGGAAAACAGAACTACAGGGAGCCATAACTGGGATTGCATGGACGGCCAGATGCCTAGAGAATGAGAAAGAAATGGAGAATGTACAAGAGTGAGCCTTGTTGTATGAGGCATGTATCTGGCATAGGCAGAATCATGGGTATCCTGCCCACAGGCAAAGGGAGTGTGCTCTTCCCTTCCTAACAAGGGGCAACCATCCTACTGCTTTGGTCAAGCTGAAATGAATCCAAGCAACTCTGAGGATGAGACTGTATCCCTTAGCTCTTCCTGTGTGACTCGGTTATGCTTTGACCTTGTTTCCCTGGTCTGGGCAAACCCTGCCAGGGCACACTGTTCATCAGAGCCCCTGAAGGCTTGTAAAAACAAGACCCTTGAGAACCCACATCTACTTCCTGAAGACTCATCTGAGATGTTCCCTGAGGGTAAGCCAATGTTCCCTTCTCCAGCAGTGTAGAGGTAGTAGTCAGACTTGGCAAACTCCTATTTGACACACCAGAGTCCATAATCTAAGTTACTGAAGTATACACACCCTCAACTGTATGCTGCTTTTGCTTTGAAAGGGTTCCTGAGACTGATACTGGAGCTGATAGGTAGGTCAAAAGATTTGGGAGAGAATAAAAGCAATAGGGTGAACCTTAAGTGAGCACTGTGTGCCTGTCCATCTTTACAAGGCACCTGACTTAATTTTCACACCATCATGTGAGGCTGGTAGCATCATTACCCAAGTCTATAAATGAAGAGACTGAAGCTAAAGGGAGTTAGGAATAAATCACCCAAGACAAGCAATTTGCAATTGGGAGGGCCAGGACGCAACACGTTTCTCCAGGTACTGCTTATAACGCTTCACACTATGTCCAGTTCACTTCAGTCCACATCCTGGGCAATGTTCACAGCAGGAACTGGAGCCCAGGAGGTCGTCAGAAGGACACAAATGTTTTATAGCACATCATCATCATCATCATCGTTGTTGTTGTTCTGCACCATCAGGAAAGAGATGTGATGACTGTTTTATTGTTTTGGTTTTCTGAAACAGGGTCTCAAACACAATGTAAGCAAGGATGACCCAAATTTCTCATCTTCCTGCCTCCATCATCAGAGTGTTGGGATTATAGGTGTGCGTCATCCTTCCAGACTTATGCAGTGCTGACATTGACGTCAGAGCCTTGTGCACACTAGGCAAGCACTCTACCAACTGGGAGAATTATAAAATAATTTTCCAACAAGAATTGAAACTCTGAAGCCAGACCTTTGGTGGTGCATGCCAGGGCTTCCAGATCTTAGGAGGCTGAAGTAAAGGGTTCCATGTGTGAGGCTGGGCTCAAGACACTGTCTTAGCATAAAACCAAAACAAAGCCAACTAAAAAATGCATACACATATACACACGTACATACATACATACATACACACATACTAAAAGTCCGAAGGCCTTCGATGTCACTCTTAGACCAGATAGCCAAACACCAGCTCAAAACCTTCACAGTAGCCATTGGGTACGCTGGGCGCATCTGTGTAACAGTAGCCATTGGGTACGCTGGGTGCATGTGTGTAACAGTAGCCATTGGGTACGCTGGGTGCATCTGTGTGGGTAACCTTCCCCACCTGCCAGCAAGGAATGTTCTGTCTCCGAACAAGGGCTTTGCCTCTCCATGAATACTCCAGCTGGTACACAGAAATGGGTGCCCTCAGTGTGAGCACAGAGGTTGTCCTGGACGTGGTGAGATGTGAATCCCAGGGTCAAGAGCACAGCCTCCTGTCTTTCTGAGAACTCTGTTAGGAGGCTGGGAGGTAGAGAACACTTAGCTCATAGGCTGGTATGCAGGAAGAGACTCGAGAGGGTAACACCCACATGCCCAATCCGCTTAGTTTGGAACAAACAGGTGATATGGAGAGATCATAAGTCCAGGGCGCTCAGTTTTGTCAGGCCCATCAGCCTTCCAGCATTTGTCTCCTCGGCTCTCTTTTGTTTGGCGGTATTTTTGTGACTGGGAGGCTTATAAAGGACTTGTCCCCTATCAGAATTTGGAATATCTGAGAGCCTTTATTTTGTGGAGATTTCTGGAACTTCTATAGCAGTGGCTTTGAGAAAGACTGCTCAAATTCAGTGCTCTTAAAGTCCTTAAAAATAACTTTTTTTTTTTTTTTTTGGTTTTTTGAGACAGGGTTTCTCTGTATTGTTTTGGAGGCTGTCCTGGAATCGGCTCTGTAGACCAGGCTGGCCTCGAACTCACAGAGATCCACCTGCCTCTGCCTCCCGAGTGTTGGGATTAAAGGCATGAGCCACCAACGCCCTGCAAAAATAACTTCTTAAGGGCTCAGTAGATAAAAACACCAAGCCTAAAGACCTGAGTTTGAATCTACACTGAATAGATCTTAGTTTTACGAAAAGTGACTTCTCCCAACAGAGGGTACCTGCTGGAGGAGTCTCACCCATTTCTGAGTGGAATCTGGTCTTCCCTTGCTCTGGTTTGTCCCATGGCACTACAGAGAATGAAGACATTTGGTCTCTCTCTTGGGAGGGTGGCTCTTGATCTCTCTCTACCATGATGTGATCCGGTCAATTGGGTGTGGCGGAGTCCATGGTTCAGAGCAGATATAAAGAACAATGTACAAATAAACTATTGAGGAAGGAAAGGAATTCACTTATCTACCACAAATCAGTCACCCTAGTACCTGCCAGAAACCAGAAACATGAAAGACTTGAGAAAGCCTTGTTTCCTGCATCCAACAGCCTAAGCTCTGCAGAAGTCATCAACACATTCCTTAGAAGGACAGAGCGCCAGAGTCTGGCTTACAGGAAGGGGAGACTGAGGCCTACATGTCTTCCCTGCTCAGCAGGTCCACATGAGTGACAGGGTGAATGAGCATGGGGAGGTGGTGAGGGCCATTTGACCCTGGAGTTTTCCTCTTCTAAAGAAACTAGGAAGGCTTTGCACTGTAAGATGAAGATAATGAACTCTGCCTTTCTGCAAACCCCAGAGAACTGAGTGCAAGAGCTGATAAGCATAACCCAGTGTGAAATAAACTACAAAGCAAGAGTCATCTCCCAGTCTGCTGCCCACTTGCTTTTCTTGCTGTGTCCTTAAACACCGAATGCCCTCCTCTTCTCCATCCATCCCACAGGCAGGCTGTGAGATTTAGATCAAATGCCATCGATAGAAGATTTGGGGTCAATCTATATGGGTTCATTTACATCTTGACTTTGTCCTTTAGAAGTCATGTGCGCAAGAACAAATGGTTTTCTCATTTCTAAACTGAGAATAACCATGATTAAGAATTAAATTGGTAGGAGTACGAAAATGTCCAGGCATGGTGGTGAATACCTAAAATCACAGCTCTGTGGAGACAGAGACAAGAGAATCCCTGAGGCTTTCAAGCCAGCCAGGATAATCAAATCATCAGGCTCTGGGTTCAGCTAGAGACCCTGTGTCAAGACAGATAGGTAGGTAGGTAGGTAGAGTGGATAGAGATAGAGGAAGAAATCCAATGGCAACCTCTGACCTTCACACATACATGTACACATGCACACATAAAATTAAATTAGCTGCCTGAGACGGTGAAACATACCTGTAATCCCAGCACTCAGAGGCTGAGGCAGAAGAATTGCTACAAGTTAGAGGCCAGTCTTGGCTGTATAAGTTCAGGCCTGTCTAGACTATGGTGTAAGTCTTTATCTCAAAAACAAAAACAAACAATTAATTTAAAAAGAAACCAACAAATCCAATATTCACTTAAAATATTTCATAATTTATTTCCATTAAGATTTTCTTTATTAGCTGTCAGTTGTTGGTGCTGCTTAATTATTCCAGCTATTTATTTGCAGTTTGGGTTTAGACTTTCCCCCTTGCAGACAGATAGCTCAGGAAAGATAATGGATAGGAAGATGAGCCTCGAGCAGTGAAAGCAGGAAGATCAAGAGGCCAAGGCCAGCCTCAGCTACCTACGTTCAAGACCAGCCTAGGCTACATAAAAACCGTGTCTGAATTTTTTTTAAGTTGGAGAAGGATAATAACAAAGCAAAAAAACAAACAAACAAATGAATAAATAAAATAAATCTATGTTCCCAGTGCCTGGCACAAAAGAAGTACTAAATAAATGGGAATGTACTGCTTAGAATATCATCATCATCATCATCAAAACATAGTGAACTGAGAACCGGACATTAAATTGCAGTGCAGAAGGGAACACAGAGACAGAGGCAGATAGAACCAGAAAAAAAGGAGGGGTCCCTCAGTCTAAAACTAGGAAGCTGACCTCAACAGAATGGTGGGGGGTTGAGATGGAAAGTGGATCCCGGAAGCACTTTCACATAGGGATAAGAATAAAGAATGAAAATACATTCAGGACAGGCTTCACGACAGTGTGGTCCAGCAGCATCCCACACCCTGAGCTGGGAAGGCACCAACTTGGCTGGAGTCTGCATTCACTATCTTAAAGCTCTTACTACTTTTGCACAAGAGACCTCTCCTCCCCCTCATTTTCCTCTTACACTGGACCCTGCAGATGATGCAAACGGTTCTGAATCTACAGCACTGCTTTTTCCACTCACTCAACGAAACATCTATGAATTCAAACGTGTCATGTCTTTATACAACCTCAGTGCCCTCTGGATGGAGGGAGCCCAAGTCATGTTTAGAAATGAAACAGTCCTTAGGAAGGTTGATGGGCAAGCGGAGTTTCAAAGCAGCTGGAATCTGATTTTTCCTGGAAAGGGGCCTTTCTTCAGGAAACTGCCTTGCTGCGGGTGACAACCAGGCTATTTGTTCTAAGCCTGGATAAGGCAAAAATCCCTGTCATGGAATTCAAGTCATAAGGTTCATTATTTCCTGCTAATCAAAGAAACTATAGAAGGGAGAATTATTCCAAAGAGCAGTGTGTAAGGGTTAACTTTTTTTCCACACTGAAGAGTAGGGTCTCAAAGAGATTTTACATTGAACAAATATCTATATACAACCTGACAGCTGAGGGGGTGGGAGCCTTTCAAGTCAGTGTAAACACTAAGGCTGACTTCAGAGTTGGAGAACTCAAACTTCTGAAAACCGTTTTTATTTCCAAATGGCATACCTCCCCATCCCTACCAAGAAGTCACTTCTTTAAATAAGCAGCGAGGGTAACGGTATGACGAACACATTGCACTTCTGTTCAGCTTTTCCATCCCCAACACGGCCTCCATGAGGCCAGATGGTACTGGAGTCATCGCTCGTAAGTCAATACATCTGGCGACATTCCTGAAATGACAAACCTGACAGAGCAGCATCAGGCTCCTACACAAAGCCTCTTTTCAGAACGCCTGCCCTGGGACTTGTCTGCCATAAGCAGAACCTAATGTGTGAAAACAAAGTAAAATTGAGCTCTTTCACCGGCCCTCGCTGGTGAGTTTAGTTTTCACTGTTCTTGCTAATGCAATTCGCACTCCTTGCCCCGATTCTCCACCTCAGCCTGAGCTTGCCTGATACTGAAACAGCCTCTGAGCCCAGACTGCTTTGGAGCTGCTGAGGGTGCAAAGCCAGCCAGTCAAGTTTTGATATCCAGGTTGCAGGACCCCTTGGAATATGATATACCTCAAAGGAGAGAGGAGAGAGTCTAGGAGGCACGGACCAGCCCCAACACTCACCTTTCACCAGGTGAGTTCATGAATCAGGCCCTGTCAGTGACCTCTGACCTCCCACTGGACAACAGCCCTTTAGAGAACTGCTTGGCCTAGCCATGAATGCTGATGAGATACAGCCATGGGGGAGGGGCTGAAATGTAAATGTTTATTAAAGCCTAAGGTCACTTCCCAAAAATGACTTGGGTGGGTGTGTTCTAAATCTTCCAGCTGACTATTCTAAGTACCACATTTCAAGGAAGTGTCTGCCCAGTGGGGATACCATCACCTCACATTCTTGAGCCAATATTTGTTGTCTTAACTCAAGTAAAATGTGTTGATATCAAGGAATTCCACATCAGGATACAGTAAGAGCTAACCCAGATTTGATTTTTATTCTTAGACCTCAGTCATAGCAATTTCCTCTAGTAGAAGACATCAACAAAGAGATGGTGAGCTATACTAGCTCTTTCCAGTGTGGTTAGGAATAATGAGGAAACAATGTAAATGGGTGCAGGTGACTTTGTGTGGGAGAGCTTTGTCAGGGACCTAAGGATAAGATGGAGACAGCCATGCAAAGCTAGAGCAAACAGGCCTCCATGACAGCTGTTTGTGTCTTGAGCAAAACTCTGAGGAGGAGATGAACGAAGCTCAAAGAATAGAACAGGATAAGCCTGGGAAGACAGCAGCAGGAGGGGTTTTATTGACCTAGAAAGGATTCTAGGCATTGATGGAGTCAGAGATTCTTAATGGCAACACCTCCAAAGTAGGCACCCCCAAAGCTCAGACTTCCCAGAGCAGCAGCCAGATGGGCATTGCTGTGTGTCTTGAACCGAGTGCCGTCTAGGCAAATACAGCTTTACTTCCCATCCTAAGTGACACGAGCTCCACACATGGGTTGACTAAGAGCACTGATGAGACAAATGGCTGGGATCCTTTCAGGTTTAGAACCTGGTCCCAGGTTTGGCACTAATTCACAAGCAGAAAGTTATCTCCTAGATAGAAAGGCAAATAGAAAATTCTGGCTGAGGCCAGGCATAGATTCCACACTGTGAAAGGCAGGGGAGAGTCCCTGTAAATGTGCACACCCCAAACACCAAAGATGTTCATTATCTTACAGAACACATGGGTATAGAATCACTCAATATCACCAGGACCTACTCATCAAGGAAGAACTTTTAAAGTGGCATTTCCTGTTATTCCATCAGCATTTCCTTCTACGGTTACAGATTTTCAACAAAATCCTTCCAAGCTAATTCTATTCTGCTCTGACTCTCTTCTTTCTTATTTCCTATTAGAAAATATAGACGCTGTGTCTTGCTATGTGCTCACTGATATGTTACTAGGAAGACATTGCCTAATCATTTTCTGTGTAATATTCTAACCCATGACAAGATTACAAATTCCTTAAAAGTAGAAACTGTTATCTGGCCAAATATTTTCAAAACTGTCCATGAAGCTAGACCCACTTCCCTCTCTATGCCTCTTCCTTCATCTGTAAAAGGGTTAAACTCTTTGAAATGGCCCAGATTTGATTCATTAATATGAAGCACTTTTCTCTTTGATGTCAAACACTGCAAGACCTGAACAAAGCATGTGGCATATTTAGCATCTTAGAATGAAATGAAAAACATATTTAAAAACCAAACCAACTGAAGATTGGGTTTATAGGCCAAGCAAAATTGAAGCCACAATATAAAAAAAAGGGGGGGCAAGCAGTGATGTTAGGAGGATATTCAAAAGTCAAGACACAAAATTTGTAACGTTTCTGTTCGATTTTTACTAAATACATGTGTTTAAGCTTGTTCTTTGATTTCTCAAAAAATATTGAAGGCCATTTTAGAATGACACTGAACTCTCGATCCAAAGTATAGGAACAGTAGTTTAGAGAAACATTTGTCAGTACCTGACGAAGTAGGAGATGGTAGTCCTTATAGAAACCCTCAGGATCCCACTTCTGTAATTTCACACATGTGCCCTTGACAAAGACATTCATTGTAGTAGAGATAGAAACAACCATCCTTCGTAGCATGTATGGAAATAACCTGTATCTCAGTTATTTTACAAAATGAAGAAGAATTGCCTATATCAACATTATTTGCCCCAACTTTCAAAGTATGTCTTTATTTACTATTTATAGATACACACATTTAAAATGTATAATATATAAGCTGGGTGTGGTGGCATGTGCCTGTAATCCCAGCACTCAAAAGGACGAGGCAGAGGATGGTTGCAACTTTAAGACAAGCCTGAGCTACATAATAAGATTCTATCTTAAAAATAAAACTAGGTCCTATAAAACACTAACAAGAGTGACACACATCAAATCCACGAGACTGAGGTGACTGGCAGGCACTGAATAGCAGTGATAATATGAATATTTTTTACAGTGTGGATATGCAACTTTCTGTGTATCAAAATAGCAAGAACCATTTCTGCATTCCAAAAGAATCAAAATATATTATTCCTTTGAGGAAATGACTGAAATTTGGGCATTCTTTCTAATTCCATTGACCATTAGCACAGTAGGAGTAGGCCATGACTAGTCACTGAGTACATTTGTTTTATTGTCCCATTAGAAAAGAATTACTTCAAAAACTTTGCTCTGGGTGGAAGGTTTTTGTAACCTGAAGTTTTCCCCCTTTTTCTTTGTTTAAAACTATACCAAAGTATTCTTTTTAGCATTATTTAATATGTAAATTATATTGCTATACACAAAATATGTTTTTATAAAAAAATAGACATTTCTAGAATGTGCTGTGAGAAGGGAGAGACAAAGGGCTCAAGGTCAGCCACAACTATCACATTTTCTTTTTGGTGGTCCTGGGATCAAATCCAGGCCTCCTGAATTCTGGGTAAACTTGGCCTCGTGCGTCCTGTATCCTTAACCCTCTGTCGTATGTTCTTTATTTCTCTTAAATGGTCTCTGAATCTAATCTGATACTGATTATTTTTATGTTAGTGTGTAAGCTACTATTGTTATCCATGATGCTATTTTGGATAAAGTTTTTAAGTTTTGAAACTGAAGCTGGAGCAAACTTTTATTAATTTTATTTTGAATTGGGCTCTTGAGACAGGATTTTGCAATATAGCCCAGGCTGACCTTAAACTGGTGACAATCCCCCTGCTTTAGTTTCTTTTTTTAACTGTCATTTTTTTATTGAAAAAGCATTTTCCTCATACACTATATTTTGACCATGCCTCTCTCCTCCCCCAACTCCTCCTAGATCCTCTCTATCTACCTAGAAGTTCCCATTCTTTCTCTAATAAAAACCAAACCAACCCCCCAAAACCAAAATATACAAGCAAAAGACCAATAAGACAAAAATAATGTCCAAACAAAGCAATATGAGATTGAAAAAAAAGTATACAAGAATACTACTGAATTTGTTTTGTGTTGGTCAACTACTCTTGGGTATTAATACACCCCACTGGGGAACACTATGTTTCCTTTGCAAGCGGGTATCAATTACAAATGACTTCTTGGTTAGGGGTGGGAGTCCACTCTCCCCTGTCAGCACTGGGACCCCATCTTGCTTGGACCTATGCAGGCTCTATGAATTCTGCCACAGTCTCTTGAGTACATATGTACATCAGCTCTGCTGTGTCTGGAAGACAGTTTATTTGGAGTCACCCACCACCTCTGTCTCTTACCATATTTCATCTCCTTTTCTATACATGGGGCCCTAAGGGGAGGGATTTAATGAAGACATCCAATCAGGACTGAGTACTCCAGGGTCTCTCACTCTCTGCACACTGTCCACTTGTGGGTTTCTGTTAGTTCCCATCTACTGCAAGAAGCTTCTCTGGCGATGGCTGACATTTGTGAGTTCACCAATCCCGCTAGGCTGAGCTGATCATCAATCCCCAAGGATCCCCATCTGCCTCTCAGTGTAGGGACTGCAAGGGTGTGCCACCCACCCAACTCTTTACAAGGGTCCTGGAGATCTGAACTCAGTCCTCATGATTGTGCAACAAGCACTTTACCAACTGAGCCTTCTCCCCAGGTTCAAGACTACATGTGTCACCACAAAATCCTACAGTCCCAGCTGGCTCTCTAAGAATGCCAAAAATGTTACTCTTCAAACTCTCAAAGGCAAGGAAAAACTGAATAGAAGGAGCAGCATTTACAAACACCTTGCACTTTCTGCATAAGAAAGCTACAGTTTGGTATGGTTTGGAGCTCTGCTCATTGCAGCTAGACAGCTAAGCCGATTCATGAAGCTGTCTGCAAGAGTGGTCCAGCACCTTGCTCCAGGCCCAAAGTGAGGGAAATACATGATTGGCAACACACTACATTGCCTTTGTGCCACATTCTAGAATCTTCCATTATTGTTGCAGGGCTTTCAGAGGTTCTGTGAATGCCAGGCAATCCTGGGGAAACATTTCTACTTTTTGCTGAGCCCTGGCCTCAAAACAGGGCAACATGTCAGTCTCATTTCCAACAGCGTGGTCCACTGGAAAATGCCTGACATCACCCCAAGGTGCCTAGGTGAGCTGGAAAATTACTCCCATGGCTCTCAGTGAAATTAAAGCTTTATGGGGTCATCCTGCCCTGGAAAGTGAGAAGGGCTAGTCTGAGAGTGAATACTGGCACTTGTCATAACAGCGAGTCCAGTTCCACACTCTAAAACTTTTAAAAGGAGTGTCTCAGGCTGGGCAGTGGTGGTGTACACCTTTAATCTCAGCACTTGGGAGGCAGAGGCAGGCAGATCTCTGTGAGTTGGAGGTCAGACTGGTCTACAAAGTGAGCTCCAGGACAGCCAGGGCTACCCTGTCTTTAAAAAAAGAAAACAAAAAGAAAAGGTGTCTCCTTAAAATTTCTCATGTCCCTTTTATTGCACCCAAAACAGACTCCAGGTGAGGCTTCTTAAAGGAGAACATTGTCCTGGAGAGAGAACTCACTGACAGCTCAGCCACCCAGATCGGCAATGTTTTCCCCTAAAACTCCATGGAAATTGTTTTCTTCACGGCAAAGTAAATATATAATTAATGCATAGGGCTGGTTGAGTCTCTGCTTTCCCTGGAGTTTTGTTCCCAGCATTTGTGAGGCCTGCCTGACTTCTCACCAGCAAGCACAAATAGAAGAAGCCTGGCAATCCATTTCAGCTCTTCCAATCCTGACACCAAATTAAATGTCCACCTGGAGGAGGAACAGTAAAATGTTCAGGGATCCTCCTGCCAATGCTCCCAAGGGAGTATACAGAGTGACACATTCATCGGCACTTCTTTTTTTTTTAATTAATGTATTTTTTTTCTTGCATTGGTGTTTTGCTTGCATGTATGTCTGTGTGAGGGTGTCAGACCTTGGAGTTACAGACAGTAGAGAACTGCCATGTGGGTGTTAGGAACTGAACCCTGGACCTCTGGAAGAGCAGTCAACGCTCATAACCTCTGAGCCATCTCTCCAGCCCTCATGGTCACTTCCATCTGTCTCTTCTTTGCCTCTTCTGGAAGAAGTCTGGGGTTCAAAGACACATGTTTTTAGAATGGCAAGGTACAAAGGCAATAATGGTAAGACCTCCCAAAGACAAAGGTCATGAGGGCCCTGGTGAGTCTTATTAAAATGGCACCATACTGCCATGTTTTGATTTTGTGTAATATTTGCCTGGGGTCTAACATTATGTCCTGTTTGTTTCTGAATACCAACTTGACACAGTCTAAAGTCCCCAGAGAAGGAACTCTTAATCAAGGGATCTCCCGGATAAGCATGGCATGTGAACATGTCTGTGGGGCAGTGTCTTGATTATTAATTGACATAAGAGGGCTCAGCCCACCACAAGCAGGAGATTTTGAGTATGCACCTAAGAGCAGACCAGCAAGCAGTGTGTCTCCACAGTGTCTGCCCTGACTTCTCTCAATGATGGACTGCGATCTAGGGGGTGCAATCGAATAAACCTGTTCCCCCTCTGAGTTGCTTTTTGAGAGTGTCTTATCACAGCCACAGAAAGGAAATGAACACCCAGGCCCTCACTCACATCTGAGAAGCATCTACTCTAAGTTGTTTGACTCTGTCCCTGTATCTTGAGACCCTAGAGCCCAGAAACGTGTTATTCATGCTGTCTTCTCGAAGAACCAGCATCCAAAGACACTTAGCATTGCATGCCTCAACCTGAACACAGGGATCAAAGGCATAATCACTCCACATCAAACTAAGTTTCCTAGTTCATCTTGTCTGAACATATAGTCCTCAAGAAATACCTGAAGTCAAATGCATTCCCATCTACAAAATATCCACCCTTGGATTAATTTACCAACTTTCTAAAATTTCCAAATCAACCCTCTTCCCCCTCCCCACCCCGTTGCTGTATAAAGAACTACAACTTCTCAATAAATACAATGAGCCTGGCACTAACATTTTGAACAGCAGATTTGAACTTACTTTCAAACTAGGTTCTCATCTATCTGTCACCTACCTTTAAGACAGTGTGTCCTCATTTAGTTCAGGCTTCTGGCCTGAAAGCAAAGCAAAGCAAATATCAATAACAATGAAATGTACACTACATTAATTGCAAAAGGAAATGAGTTTGAAACAAAGCAAATGCTGCAGGCCATGAGTTGCCCCTGCTGTGGCAGGGTTCTGAGCATTTCAAAGGACAGAAAAGAAAATTGGGAAAGATCAGTATCAAGACAACAGTGATCTGAAAGAGTAATAAGTAAAGATGTCTGTCAAGGCCCATTAACTGCTAATCACACGCTGGATCAAAACTAGCAGAACAGCTCCGCTGCAGTGGCTGCCTTTGGGTCATCCTAAAACACAGACCAGCAGCCCTGGGTTTGACTCATGCTAATAGGACTCCTGTTGTTTTGTTGCTGATGAGGGGATGGAGGGCCTTACAGAGGGTCTCAACTTGGAAGGTGTAAGTGAAGGTCCATTCCAAGCCCCCATCAGATGGATTCTTCAGAGAACAATGACAACAGGGATCACAAGACTTGTCACTCTTGAAGAGAGCTTGTAATAACCACAGAATGAATTGCTCCTAGGAGCTGCCCCATGCTGTGGAGGTGGATTCCAAAGACTTGAGCAGGCCTCTCAGGCCAGGCCTTCTTTCGATGGGTGGGGAGGGGAGTTAAAAACAACAACAACAAACAGAAAAAAACTCTGTGGTTTTAATACGTTGCATATGGCATAGAAATCTCTGAGACATACGCCAGGAACTGCACGTTATTTAAATCATCATAACTACAGATCATGCACTTTAGGTGTTGCTTTTCAATAATTATAACATTTTTATTTACTTAAATAATTAAAGTCCCTAATACTTTTTTTTAAAAACATAATATGGTTTCCTCTGAAGAAGAACCAAATACAGTCTATGTAAGTTTCTAGATTTACTCCTTTTTCCACGGGCAGCACAAACTCTTCAGACTCTCTTTTCTTTCCACTTGATGGAATACATGTAGGTTCACGCTACTTCATATCTTCTGACCGCCTTTGGGGGATCTTTATGAAGGCGCTCTCCTTGTCCCACCCCCTATCTCCCTACCCCCACCCCCCACTCCCATCTCCCTACCCCCGCACTCCCCATCCCCCCACCCCACACCCCAGGTCAGGGCTGGACAGATTTGTCTCTGGTTTCGGAGAGCTTGTCATCTGTTATCCAGTCTCTCGCCACCCATAGCAGAAACTGTTTATACTTCATTTTTGCTTGTGGATTGAGGATGTTGTATACTCTAAATGAAAAGCCCACAGTTTATAAGGCACAGCACTACTGTTTTGGTCCATTTCATCGTTTTCCTTAGAGTGGAACAACACGAAAGGAACTGGTTCTCATCGCCCTTCATGTCGGCACCGTATTCCTTGATGAAGACAGGTTTTACAATACCCTGCCCCGTTTTCCTTTTTCTTTTTTTCCTGTTGTGGAGACAGAAGTGGCATGAATCATTGATATCATTTGGACAACCCACTTGTCTTTCCATGCTAGGAGAAGAATATCACCTTTTCTGGGAAGTATCATGTCACCTTTCTTCATTCTTGATGTTTTCATTTTCAAATCTGGCAGTAAACCTCTAGTCTCCCTAACAGTCCCACAGACTAGTTTTGTTCTGTAGCCGAAATTCAGCAATAGTTGCAGCACTGTAATAATTCTCCTGGTAAACGTGGTGCCATATGCCAAGACAGGGCTCAAGGGCTGAAAGGACAGTTTCTTGCGATTTCTTTCCTTCAGCGGTGCTTATCTCCATACCGCAGGCCTAACCAGTGTCACTCTTACACACCATCCGAATAAGTAAACGGTATTTTGTTATTTCACTGGGTTGTACGTGGGAAATTTTAAACGTCCTCTCCATGGAACCAGTCCCTCATCCAAAGACAACTAACTGTTGCTTTGGTTTGTATATTGTTTGAAATTTATGCAGGAAATAATCTAGCACAGTTTAGGTCTCAAAAAAGGTCTCCCTGAGGGACTGTCCATGTTGGAGTTATCATTGAAATGCCAGAATGTCCATATTTGCTCAAATCTATAGCAGAAATATGGTGGAAATAAGGGGTACGTATCAAAGCATCTGTTGACCAATAGCCTTTCAAGCTACCTTTTCTTGTTTGATCTGTCAGAATAAAATTAGGTCAAGGAATTCTTGATGTCCTTCTGGAGACCACTTTTATGTTCTAGATGGTGTTTTGCATTTCATTGCAGTTTGATCGTGATAGTTGGACAGCTCTTTGCACAGCATCTCAACAATTCATCACACGCAAAAAAAGAGATTAAATTTACCACCAAAAAAAAATTGGTCACTTGGTCACAGAGGGTCACACTGAGATGCAAATCAGTGACCCCAACAGGACCTTCAAGCACTTGTAAGTGTGATGGTGTGTCAATCTCAGATCAACAATTATCAATTATCAGCGGCCCCATCAGTGTCAGCATCTTTTGAAAGCACCGCCACCTTGTGCTTCCTTACCCGTCTAATAATTTCACCACCAGTAGAATCAGTAGAATGACCTCCAGAGTCACCAAAACAGTCATCTACATCTTCGACCTCAGTAGGAATAACTGGTAAATTATCGTCAAATACTTCTGGAAATGTATTGGTCTCACTGGTTTCCCTCCTTTTTCTGAGCAAAGGCATTTCTAAAAGTGCCAGGAACTTGAAGACAAGGACTATTCAGATGACCAAAACACAATGTAACTGCAATTCTTCATGGGTTTGTGCAATTATACAATTTTTCATAGATTAACCCACAGAGTTTCCACCAATGAGATTACTTCATTCATGGTGGACAGGCCAGTATGTTGACATCTAAGGTCCATAACAGATGGGGAGTGAAAAAAATGAGAAAACTAGTGAGTGGTCCTTAACACAGAGAAACCCTGTCTTAAAAAAGCAACAAAAGGAGCTGTAGAAAAGGCTCAGAGAGGTTAAGAGCACTGGCTGCTGTTTCAGAGGTCCTGAGTTCAAATCCCAGCAGTCACATGGTGGCTCACAACCATCTGTAATGAGATCTGGTGGCCTCTTCTGGTGTGCAGACATACATGGAGGAAGAATGTTGTATTCATAATAAATGAATCTTTAAAAAAGTAAACAAAATAAAATTTATTTTTAGTTTAGGAATGGTTGCCTGCATATATGTGTATGCACCCCAGATGTGTAATACTTGTGGAAGCCAAAAGAGGGGGTCAGATCCCTTGGAGCTGGAGTTAGAGGCAATTGTGAGCCGCCTAATCTGTGTGTTAGTGTAGGGAGAGATTTTAGGTGACTGTGCCGCTGACCACGCCCGCGTTGGGCGTGGCTAGAGGCACATATAGATGTGGTAATAAAACGGCGTGCAGAAGAGATGCTCTCATGCTCTCTTCTGGCCCAGTGTCAGAAAGCTGTTGACTCACCTGGTTGCCAGTTTCTCTTGTAAGTACTTTCCACAATAAATAGTTACTTATACCCTCATCAAGTGTGCCCTTTATTTTTACATGTTGGGAACCCAGTTCTCTGCAAGAGTAGCAAGTGCTCTTGACAGCTGAGCCATCTCTCCAGCCCCATACATACAATCTTTTTAAAAAATATATTTATTTTTATTTTATGTGCATTGATGTTTTGCCTGCATATATATCTGTGTGAGGATACCAGATCTGCTTGAACTGGAGTTACAGACAGCTGTGAGCTACCATGTGGGTGCTGGGAATTGAACTCAGGACCTCTGGAAGAGCAGCCAGTGCTCTTAACCACTGAGCCATCTCTCCAGCCCCACAGTCTTTAAAGAACCTATTTAAGGAAAGCCCCCCAGTCTCAGGTAACCATTCATGGGTTCTATAACTGATGCTGTGCAACCAGTACTTGATTTCCAGAATGATCCAGCTGGGTTCTTCCCTGTGGATCTGCAGCAGCAACGTGGGAATCGTATGATATGGAGAGACTGAAGCAAGAGAAGGACCCTGACACTGAGACCAGTCTGGGCTACATAGCAAATGGGGCTGGGGCGGGGGAATCAACAGAGAGTATGGAGTTTAGTGGCAGGAGTTGCTTATTGATACCCACAACCTTTCAGACATTGAGTGTGTGTGAGGTGGAGGCAGCAGTTTTTGTTTTTTCTCATTGCCTGGAAGATGTTAAGTCCTGAAACTGCAGGAACGACCAAACTGAACACTCAATGTAATCACCGAAACTCCACCTGGCCTCCCTAATTCGATGAAGGAGGAAGCAGAAAGAGATTAGAGGATTGAGAAGGGCTTAAAGAGCCCTGCCTTTCAAGTGCTGGGTCAACTTTTCTTTATTTAAAAGAAAAGCTCAGTATATCTCCTGGTTACACCACTCCACGTAGAGACTCCGAGTAGGTTAAGAAAAAGCTGTCGTTTGCTTCCTGACTCAGCCAGCCAGCCTCTTTGACTCAGTACCTCATGCACGTGGAAACACACTTACCTGCCCTTTCTGAACAACTCTCTGTATCAGAAGCCTAAGGTGTCTTCCAGTTCAAAGAACAGCATTTCTAAGGTGCCTTTCAGTTCAAAGAACATCACTTCCTCGGGGTCAAGTGCCTTGTCTGGAGCCCTTGAAGGTGGGCAGCTGTAGATCACAGGCTGTAGCTGGCTGCATATTAGAATAGCAGAGCCCTATGGAAATTGCTTCTAAATAATTAGAGATGTGCTGAACTGTTGCATAGATCCCATGAGACAGGGAGACAGACAGTTCATTTCCAAATCCCTGCCCTACCTAGCAATCCAACCTGAGGTGAGGTGGGGTTAATCTTGGCGCAGGAGAAAAACTTGGTTCCTTTGATTAACATCTACAGCCAATAAAGGAAAACTTTGAAAGATTGGACCCAAGAGAATAAAATAGAAGATTCTCAAAAACATGTAGAGTAAGAATAATTATTATATAATGTCAGCAGCAGAACTGGAAAAATAGTTACTATATACACCATAGACAAAGGACTACTATCACTAATGTGTGGGGGGGGGAGGATAAAATAGTAGAAAAAATGGAAAGGAGCATAAATTAACAATTTAATAAATCAAATCTATCTCTGATGGTTGGACAATTAGAAAAATATTAAAACTCAATAATAGCTAGAAAATTTTGAATATTCCTGAGACACCGTTCTCCTCTGCGAGACCAGCAAAAGTTTCAAAATATGACCACATGTTCTCTTTGTCTGGCTTTTGGGATGTAGACTCTAGGATGTTTCTGAGGGGAATTAAAATTGATAGGACCCATCTAAGGGGAAATGTGTTGATGTCCAATAAACAAAGTCATTATGGACACATGTACCTGTGCTCAGCCATCCCACCTCTGGGAACCTCTCCTGAAGATGCCTCTCCAGCAACACAGCAACACACATGCACTGACAGTCCCCCACCCACTGAACCTTTTAGAATACTCTACATAGAAGAGAAGCGGAATGATCTATAGTACATTGATTTATAGTCTGGGCCATCTTTTCAGCTCAATTAGTCTTTTAAAACACACACACACACACACAACTAATAAGAGTAACCACTTCATTAGTTCAATTATTATAAATTATTTAGATCCTAGTATCTATTGCCTAGTATTTGACTCTGCCCACCACCAACCCTGCCCAAACATGGTTTATTCCTCACAGTGCTTCTATGACAATGAACATGAACACAGTCAACAAACAGCCCAACCCAACTTAAAAGCTTGTTAATGTGTGATGCTAGTCATGATGTCTGCAACTTGAGTTTTCTGCACTAATAAGACTTTATTGCTGAAATTCACCCCCTTCCTAGTTTCACATATAAGAGGAGAAGACACTTTCAGTATAAGAGCTGTAACCTTTCACCTCAGGAAGTACATCACATACAAGAGGAGAAGACATGTTCAGTACAGGAGCTGTAACCTTTCACCCCAGGAAGTACATCACATACAAGAGGAGAAGACACTTTCAGTATAGGAGCTGTAACCTTTCACTCCAGGAAGTGCATCCTATCCAGACAAGCTTGTTTTCTATCTCTTGCTCCCAAGCCTCCTCCCATAGCTTTGTTTGATGCATTTTTCCTTTACTTTTTCAGTCCCAGGAGGATTTTCCTTGTGAAAACCTTTCCTCACAGCCTGCAAGCAGAGGTCTCTCCCTGTTCCCCACAGTTCTTTTAGAATGTTGTTTGTGATGACCTGATGACACTGAGCCACTGTGTGCTCTCCATCTCTGCTTGGTCACCTCCAAGGAGGCTGAGTTCTCCAGAGGCTAGCAGGCTTGTCAGATACACCTGAGTTGTGACAGGAAATGCCTGTGTTTTCTGGCCAGACGTGGAGCAAGAGCTTTTGCATCAGGGCAGGCATTGGGTTGACCATGTGTGTAGGCTCTGGCTAAAGCTGGGTTTTCAGCATCTTTGGGCCCACTCCCTCCACAGCATCTTCACTTTGACAATTCTCACTTTCTCCTTAGTCCAAGCTTTGCAAATTTTCAAGTCTATATTTCAGTAGTTTCCATTTCTATAAGCTTCACTCCCATTCCCTTATGAGCAAGGACTTATGATGCCTAGGTATTCTCACCTCTTTGGACCAGCTGTTCAGCAAGCCCTTCCCATCACCCACTGCTTACCATCACAGCTTCCCCCCCCCCATTCTGAGTTAAACTCAATATAGCAATCAGGCTTTATTATTCAAGCCTACCTGATTCGACATTTCCACACAAGAGGAAAGAGCGCCCGAAAGCTTTAAATTGATATGATTGCAATCCACAGCTATATTTAATATTAATTCATGTGACCAGGAATAATCACTGTGATGTCACAAATAAGGACGTCTTACACTTCCACAAGCAGATTTGCCAATGCCAATAGCCTTCAGCTTTTCTCTCTTTCTTCTGCCCTCTCTGGGCTCCGTAGCTGTTACAGTACCTGTGAGACCCCAGAGAAGGGAATTATAAATGCCACAAGAGGAAATTCATCTCTAAAGGTGCTTTTGGTGGGTCACAGATCTGTATGAATTAATTAAGTCAGGTACCATTCCTCCTGAACCCTAGCTAATTGAGACTGTCTATGCCAAGGGAACTTGAGTTTTAGTATGAGATGAGAAATGAGTGCAATAGCTTTGGTTCTGAGATCATCAGAGAGGCCAGAGCAGACCGGATTAAATGCCACCACTGGGGAGCCAAGGCATTTCTTCAGCATTGAATAGACAGAAAAATACCCAAGGAGGTTTGCCTCATGGGAGGTTTAACAGACTGCCAATGAACTTGGAGATGCTCTTCAGCCTGAAAATGATTAAGATATTCAACACAAAATGTAACATCAAAATGCATCCTTGCCCATGAGGCAGATCTCTTGACACTAAAAAAGATGGAAAGTCTAGAATTTGCAACAAGCCTCACTCAAAGGCCACAGGATAATGAAATTTGAAGTAGGATTTTTTTAAAAAAAAGATGAAGGATGGTCTTTATCCAATGGTTCTCAACCTGAGGAAAGGACTGGTGTTTAATGTGAGGAAAACTTCATAATCCCCCCTTGTAATATTATCTCTTGATTAAAACTAAAATGTTTTCCATAAGATGAGAGCCCAACAGCATTTCACCATGGGTGGGGAAGGGGTTCATAAGACCTCAACCATCCCTGAGGAGCCATAGGCAATTAAAGATTGTAAGGAGGGGTTGTAGTCCATAGTGATGTGCCCTCACTCAAGGGGAAAAAAAGCCCCATATCTCTTATCTTGTTAGCAGAGTAGGTATGTCATCACGCTCTCAATGAGCCCCCACCCATGCTCATACAAGCTACCCTAATTATACACAGTAGTACACACATAAGAAAACAGCTGTGAAAGTAGGATGGGAATATGGGGAAAAAAAGAAAGAGCTGTGAGAAGGGAAGGACGAATAACAATGATAATATGAATTTTATATATGAATTATATGTGAACATAAGATTATAAAATAAAATTTATTATTTGAAGTGTGATAAAAACATTGTTACTAATTCAGAAATTCAGAAAACGAGTCAGCTCATGCACTTAGCTCTGCAACATCTATGTTCATGTGTGTGCAAGTTTCGTTTGCATGTGGAATCAAAGACAAAAGACCTTCTGCCAACATCTCTTAGGTGCCTGTGGTGGAGAACTCTTAGGTGCCTGTGCCAAGTGCCTGTGGTGGAGAACTCACCCAGTGGATTCAGGGAAGGAGGTGTGAACTCCTCACCAACTCACCTCTGGTCCCACATATAAAGCCAGCAGGTAATGTTCGCAGGAAGAAAACATGAAGCACATACATACTAGGCTTTGCCCTCAGTGAAGGAAGTACAGGTCAAGGGTGGTTTCATTTGAGGCTATCCCTGAGGAACAGAGAATTACCTGATATGATTTCTCAACAGCTTTTGAGCCTAGCTACAGAAAATAAACTGCTGCCACCGCAAGACTATTACCTCTGCTTCATCGTCCCTCTGAGACATCTCCACTTATTGGCTGTGCCTGCCGTTTCATCGAGGAGGCACACATGCACTCCTTTGATTGACAGGAAAATGATGCTTCCTCAAGTGTCTGACCCCAGGGACATGTGAGGCAGTGTGCCCTGTTCTCAGGGTCCATGGTCACCAGCCTTACCAAAGGAAATGCTTTGGACATTTTGTCCAAGACAAGGACAGAGACACTGATCACCTGGGGTAGGACCCTGAATGAAAGCCTCGGTGTCACTTGCAGGGCCTGTAACCAAGCCCTGGGTGTCTTTCCTAAGTCGTCATGAGAACTCGGACGTCCTTTCTTTCTTACTCATATTGTGACTGTTCTTTTGTGTTTAATATTTGAGTTTTTCAATTTTTTCTTTAAAAGGACTGAAAGAGCAACAAGAGTACCATAACCAAGAAAGGAGATGATGTGTCTCAATGTGAACATAATTGCACAAGGGCATAGTCAGTAAAACCCAGTAAATCACGGTGAGCAAAAATGATTCAGAAAGCTGCTGGCTGCTTTGTTCAAATATCAAAGAGCCGGTGCTTTGCAGATGGGTGAGGTTCAGGACTGTGCAATAATACTTCAGTGGGCCTGGGGGACTGGCTCGAGGTGACTAAAGGCTAGGTTTGTGTCCTTACTCTAGATCTCATTTCCTCTCCTCCGATATGCTGATGAGAATATCTTCACCAGCAATTGGCTACAAAAAAATGTGGGAACACCAGACCTTGAGCAGAAACCCACTTCCCCTTCTGCCTGGGAGTAGGCAGCTGTAAGACAATGTTTAGTAAAAACATGTTTACTAAAAACGATACAATAAGTTCTGAAGGGGCATTCCCCACGAGAAACATACAACCTGAGCCTTGTCCAAGAGACTAACACTTCCTTCAAAACCCCACACACATCCAC
>NW_024429182.1:69128589-69251884 GCF_017639785.1 Mesocricetus auratus | reverse complement strand
ACCCACTTCCCTTCTGCCTGGGAGTAGGCAGCTGTAAGACAATGTTTAGTAAAAACATGTTTACTAAAAACGATACAATAAGTTCCTGGCCACTTCCCCTTCTGCCTGGAAGTAGGCAGGTGTAAGACAATGTTTAGTAAAAACATGTTTACTAAAAACGATACAATAAGTTCCTGGGAAAGGCCTTCCCACGGAAACCGCCCTGACCTCGACCTTGTCCAAAGACTAACCGCACCTTCAAAAACCCACACACATCCACCTCTGGTGTCAGAGCAGAACCAGCCAGGGTAGAGGAGAGAGCAGAAGCTTCTCTGGTGGGAGCTTTTCTTAGGAGGTTTTCTTGAACCTTTTTGGAGCCTGTTTAAAGTTTTCTTTATATCATTGAACGAGTCTCTGTGTTGTCAATCCCCGACACCCTCTGCACCTTCTCGGACACAGGCCGCTCAGCAGACGGAACAATTGGAGGTCCCACTGAGATCGTGAAAGCGAGGTAAGTGGACGGGGTTAAGAAACTATGGGGAATAGTTCCGGGAAGCTAGAATCATTACAGTATCAACTAAAAAAGTTACTTAAAGAACATGGGACTGCAGTCAAGTCTAAAACCCTAGAAGGCTTTCTAAAATCGATCGAACGAGCCAGTCCATGGTTCATTACTGGGGGAAGCTTAAATATTCCAGATTGGGAGGAGGTTCGCCGTGATCTTCATAGACTTTTACGAAAAGAGGGATCTGAGTCCTTGCCCCCTACGACATTCTCCTTATGGAGATTAGTGAGGGGAGCACTTTTGACAGATAAGGTTCGTTACCGCCAGGTAGTTCAGGACACAAAAGAGGCTTTTTTAGAGTTACAAGAGACTGAGACTCAAGCCTCCTTGAGTTCAGGGGCAGAGAGTGATGATGAAGAGACCGTGACTGAAACTAGAGGCTCCATTGTTAGTGAGGATGAGGAGGAGTCTCTTAGTAACAATAAAAAAATGGGTAGACATCTCCGGGCGCGACCCAAAAAGAAGGACTCCAGTCAGAATCGGTTATATCCTTCTCTATCAGACCTAGAAAATGGAAGTAGCTCAGACTCAGACTCGTCACAGTCTGAAAAGGAACGGTTACTTGCTGAGATCGCGGCCCTTAAAAAAGAACTAAAAAAGATTCTAATTAAGGAAAGACAGGACAGGGAGAGAAACCCTTCCCCATACTCTGAAAAAAGGGACTTCTCCTATGAGATAACCCAGTCCTTCTCAGACCTGGAGGGAAGACCCAGAGGAGGGGTCCAATGCTGCCCGGTGGTGGCCCCAGTAATGGAAGTTCCAGATCCAAACAATTCTGGACAGGTCATTCGGCATCATAACCCTTTAAATTTTAAGGATATAAAACAACTTAAAGAGGCAACTTTAAATTATGGAGCACAGGCTCCCTTTACACTTTCCTTAATGGAATCTTTTGCGTCTCTTAATTTGACACCTGGCGATTGGCAGCAGCTTTGCAGAGCAGCTCTGTCGGGGGGAAATTATTTGATTTGGAGAGGTGAGTTTCAGGAAAGATGCAGCCAGACAGCCCAAAGGAATGCACAGGCCGGACAGCCCCAGAGAAATGTGGAGATGCTTACCGGGAGTGGTCAATACGCCACCATTCAGCAACAAATGCAATATGACATCGCAGTCTATGCCCAAGTGGCAGCAGCGGCCCAAGGGGCTTGAAAGCATTGCCTTCCAAGGAAGGAGGGGATCATCTGTCCAAAATCCTTCAAGGACCTTCCGAACCTTTTCAAGACTTCGTAGACCGTCTCAGTCAGGTAGCAGAAAGAATATTTGGGGGCATTGGGCCTGCGATGCCAGTCATCAAGCAGATGGCATTTGAAAACGCAAATAAGTATTGTAAGGAAGCCCTTCGCCCCTATCGCAATAAAAGTCTAAATGACTATATCCGGATCTGTAGGGACATTGATGGGAACTTCATCCAGGGCCAAGTGTTAGCTGCTGCCATTCGGCCCCAAGTGGGGAAAGAAAGACCTACTCTGGGAAGGAGAAAAACATGTTTCAGCTGCGGCAGGGAGGGACACTTCTGTAGAGAGTGCCCTCAAAATAGTACTGCGGGTCTCAAGAGACCTGGTTTATGCCCCCGTTGTCGAAGGGGATATCATTGGGCCAATAACTGCTACTCTAAAACTGACCGGGAGGGAAATTTCCTTCCTGCTAATAATAATCAGGGAAACGGGAGGAGGGCCCCGCCCCAGGGCCCCAAAACCAATGTGTACGGGGCAATGACCCCTGCTCTGGGCAGTGGCAGGACTCATTTTCTCCCCCAGAGCAACCCCTTCATATCTCAGACCTCCTTAGAGCCACCTCAGGGAGTGCAGGATTGGACCTCGCTCCCTCTGCCCGGGCAATCCTAACACCGGAAATGGGGATCCAGGCCCTCCCTACTGGGGTGCATGGGCCATTGCCTCCAGGCACGGTCGGACTACTCTTGGGACGGTCCAGTATTATTCTTCGAGGCATCCAGGTACACCCCGGTGTTATAGACCAGGATAGTGAGGGGGAGATTAAAATAATGACATCAGTGGGCAGTGGGGTTGTTGCCATCCCTGCAGGAGAACAGATTGCTCAGTTACTCCTTCTCCCTACAGCTCCTTTTGAGGCTAGAAAAATTAAAGAGAAAAGGGGCAACCAAGGTTTTGGAAGTACCGGCCCGGCAGCATTTTGGGTAGCCACTATGGAGAACCGCCCCCAGCTTACATTAAAGATAGAAGGCAAGTCCTTTAGGGGCGTCTTAGATTCTGGGGCAGATTTCTCTGTCTTCTCAGATAAATTCTGGCCCCCCGCCTGGCCGAAAGAGGAAGGAACAGTGACCCTCCAGGGAATAGGACAGGCTGTGCCCCAAAAAGCCTCAGAATCTTAAAGTGGCAAGACTCTGAAGGCCACACAGGGCTTTTCCAGCCATATGTTTTGCCTGGCCTCCCTATTAACCTCTGGGGACGGGACCTCATGCAAGAAATGGGAGTGGTCCTCACCACTCAGGCACCCAAGTCCAAAAGCAGGGGCCCCCAGATGATGCAAGGGAGGGGCTGGAGCCCGGGGAGGGAACTAGGTAAACTAGAACAGGGAGAGGTTTGCCCTGTGGCATCCCTCCCTTTGGAGACCAGGGCCCCAGGGGATAGGAAGGGTTTTGGCCATTTTTGATGAGGGTCACTGTTGCGCCACCAGCCCCCATACCCATCACATGGCTATCAGATGATCCGGTATGGGTGGAACAGTGGCCCTTACCAGCGGAGAAACTAAGGGCGGCTCACCAGCTAGTTCAAGAACAATTGGAGGCAGGTCATTTGGTTCCTTCCACGTCCCCTTGGAATACCCCTATATTTGTAATAAAAAAATCTTCAGGGAAATGGAGGTTACTACAAGACTTGAGGGCCGTGAATGCGACCATGCAGCCTATGGGGGCTCTGCAGCCTGGCTTGCCCATGCCTGTGGCCATTCCTAAAGACTGGCATTTGATTGTCATTGACTTGAAGGATTGCTTCTTTTCTATTCCCTTGCATTCTCAAGATAGTCCTCGGTTTGCGTTTAGCCTTCCTGCGATTAACTTTAGGGAGCCTGCCCTTCGCTTCCAATGGGTGGTGCTCCCCCAAGGGATGGCTAATAGTCCAACTATATGCCAGATTTATGTAGCTGCCTGCTTAGATCCCCTCAGACGTAAGTTCCCTGATCTTTACATTATCCACTACATGGATGATATTCTTTTGGCCGCGGCCGAAGAAAGACAATGTTACATAGCCTTTGCAGAGCTACAGGAACTTCTGGAGGCCCGTGGATTTATTTTGGCTCCTGAAAAGATCCAAAAGAGACCCCCTTATACTTATTTGGGTCATCAAATTCAACAAACTGGCCTCCGGCCACAAAGACTCCAGATGGATTGTTCAAATTTAAAAATACTTCATGATTGGCAGAGATTTTTGGGAGAGGTGCAGTGGTTTCGCCCTTCTCTTTCTATTAAAACAGGGGCTCTTAAAGCGCTTTATGATATTCTTCCTGGGGACCCTGCTCCAACTTCCCCTAGACAGATTACCCCAGAGGCCAGGGAAGCCCTACAATTGTTGTTAAGAAGTATAGAGCAAGCCCACCTTTGGCGTATAGATTATGGGCAGCCCCTTGTTCTGGTTGTACTTTCATCTAGCTTTTTGCCCACTGCCGTGTTTTGGCAGACTGGTCCTATTTATTGGGTACATTTGTCAGCCTCCCCTAAGAAGGTAATGACCCCTTACTATGATCTCATTTTACAATTGTTGTGGAAGGCACACAAGTTTAGCATTCAAACCTTTGGAAAGAGTCCTGATAAAATTATCCTTCCTTATGGTAAGGAGGAGGTGGAACATCTACAGATCTTCCATGATGGGTGGACCCTGTTTATTACATCTACAGGCGCACAGTTTGATAACCAATATCCCAACAGCCCCTTGATGTCTTTTTTCAAACAACACCCTGTGATCTTTCCCAAGATTTTAAAGGAGAACCCTCTAATTGGAGCTCGCTCAGTCTTTACAGACGGCTCCTCCAAGGGTTTTGCGGTGGTGGTTTCTTCTCAGGTACGGAAGAGGGTACCCATAGGGCAGATGTCAGCACAAGCTGCCGAGTTGTTTGCATGCTTGATGGCTTTCCAAATGTTTGAGGGAGAGCCCTTTAATTTATATACTGATAGTGTTTATGTTGCCAACATTGTTAGACCTTTAGAAACTTCTCCATATGTTCTTCCAACCTCCCAGGTTCGTTCCTTATTAGTTCAGCTCCAACATCTTATTTGGCAGTGCATCCACCCTGCTTATGTGGGATTTATTCGTGCACATACTAACCTTCCAGGACCCCTTGCCCAGGGCAATGAAATTGCTGACTCCTTGACCCGCCCTAGGGTCTTATTTACTCAGGAGCAGCTTGCCCACCAGCTCCATGAGCGGTATCATCTAAATGCCCGCTCCATTAAATTTCACACTGGGTGCCCCTTATCCATAGCTACACAGATTACCTCTCAGTGCCCTGATTGTGCCCCTTATCATAATTCTCCCAATGAGGGGTAAATCCCGGGGCCTCAGGGCCAACCATCTCTGGCAAATGGATGTCACTCACCTGCCGCAGGCAGGGAAATTAAAATACATGCATGTCTCAGTGGATACGTATTCTAAACTGATTTTTGCCTATCTCCACTCAGGAGAGAAGATTAAAGATGTTATTTCTCATTGCCTGCAGGCCTTTGCCTACATGGGCGTACACGATGCCCTAAAAACGGACAATGGCCCTGCCTATGCCAGCAATCGCTTTGCTGCCTTTTGCAGGGAACATCACATTGTCCATTCTTTTGGTATTCCTCACAACCCCACGGGACAGGCTATTGTGGAGCGCACCCATGCCACTCTCAAACAGTATTTTAAGAAAATAAAAAAGGGGAGTATGTTACCTCCCCAATATTCAGTTATCCACCATACTTTACATTTTAAATTTTTTGACCGTAGACCGTAATAATTTGTCTGCTATGGAGAGACATTGGAACAAACCCTCCCAGTCCTTGGGATGGGTCAGATGGAAGGATTTGATTACAGGAAAATGGCAGCCACCCACTCCCCTACTAGCTAGGGTCCGAGGGGCTGTTTGTGTTTTCCTCCAGGAAGTGAGAAGCCCATTTGGGTCCCCGAACGGTGCATCAGGCATGTCGACCCCAATACTACTCCGGATACTAGTAATGCTCACCATGATAAAGATGATCCAACCATTGCTGAACACTCAGGTAAGGGAAATACGGGCGTTGGTGAGGATTCCCCCGCATGTTGATGCCAGTTAGTCATTCCAGCTCCCTGTTCATCAAATTTTATAACACCAATAATACATTGGGAGCGGCTGCCGCCAATGAGATTAAAAAGTCAGAAACTAGACATTCTGAGTTTCCCCCTCCTAAGCCTGATACCAGGGTCAGGAAGTAGGGGAATCCAAGAGATTCCCAGCGGCATACGCCTTTAATCCCAACACACCTTTATGCAAGTTCCAGGACAGCCTCCAAACAATACAGAGAAACCCTGACTCAAAAAAAAATTTTTTTTGGTAACAGTAAAGAGGTACTGGTATTAAGTAAAGAAAAAGAAAAAGACAAAGGTATATGGAATGGAAAATTTTGTTTACATTTAAGTTCTATTTTGTGAGTCATCTCTAAAAACTTTTGGCCAAAAGCCTGGCCTCTCTACCTAGCATCTACAGAGATACAAGGAGTAGGTACGGCTGTACCCCATGACTGTAGCTCAAATGGAGGAATGATAAAAACATATAGGACTTTTTAACCTTTTTAGTTCAAGGATTGGCTGGAGTTGTTCTTTTACATAGATTTCAATTAAGGAAGCTTCATTGCAACAGACTAATCATGACCTAGGGAAAAAGGATGACTGAAAGATGCATGTATGTTCTGAATGTATGGTGTGGCCACACCGGTATGTATGAAATGTGATTGCGAATGTGTGAGTGTGAACTGCTTATATGATTAAAAGGATACTTAAATCCCTTCAAAAAATAGTTCAGAAGCTACCTAGATTGCTTTATATATAGCCAAAAGGAACATCCAGCCAGTCTGTTAATGTTTTAACAGAAAAATTTAAGATACAAATGAGGCCTTGTCAGCTAGTGAGAGTTCTACAGGTTAGATTGGGAAAGACTGCTCACAGACTTCAAATAATTTTCAAAAGTTATTTAGTAAGCCCAATTTACCTAGATAGTTAACCAAGGAGGGTAGACAAATCCTTCTACTGTTATGGTCCAGCTTCAACAGTTCAAAAAAGAAAACTTTTTTAGAAAATAAAAAGGGGGAATAATGCCCCCAGTCCCCACATGACTCATCAAATAATACACTCCTCATTTAAAAATTTTATAATGTGAATGCCAGTGAGCTTCAGACAGATTCTGGCATGATGGAACTTGAGCAACCATTACTCAGGTCAAATGGAGACATCCATACACTAGACAGTGGAGAAGACCCTAATTTGGGGTCGAGGGCATGTTTGTGTTTTCTTGCAGGAAAAGAATAAAGCTTCGGCAACTGTCAGACCATTTAGTGAGATGCATGGAGCAGAGAAAAACTGGACCTGAGACCATGGGAGCCTACCTAAGCCAGTTTGAGTGAGATCTCCTAAATCAATGTTCCTGACCATTGATGTCATCGAATCTACAGCCCAAGAAAGAAAGAAAACAGTCGGTTCGAGATTTCCAGTTTCTCAACAGACCTGCTGCATCAACCTTCCGGACCCATGAGTTTTCATCATGAAGCTAACAGAGAAAAAAGGACCCATTTAAAGCATTTGGACATTGGTATGGACTATGATGAGTGGCAAAAGCCTCTTTTCAGTATTTGAACAGGACATGGTCACTTGAAATATCAGACTTGATGGTTCCTATTTCTGGAATCACGACTAGGCCAGTGTATTTTTCTGGAGAAATGCAACTTGTCCTAATGTGACAACTATTGTTCATATTTTTCATAATGCTACATGTGTAACATCAATGATTGTGCCCAATGTATCTGTGCAAGTGCACTTTCTAAATGCTTTCCTGAGCAGATCTTGAAACGATTGGAAACTTTATCAAATTGTAAATGTAAATCACATGCGGGTTACCCTTGTAACAGACGAAGGCTGGTAGAATGTTATGGCCCAGATCTGGTGATGGGTATGGTGATGGAGAGGCGCTATGTCAATGGGGGTCCTGGAAATGGTGGCAGTGGCGGTAGGCATTCTGGCTTTATGCCGAGCTCAAACGTGCCTTGTTCCAGAGACAAGAGATCCGTAACCAAGTATTGCTTAGCTTAGCCCATGGCAATCCCGATAGCCATGAAGGTTGGTTACAGATGATTTAAGGTTGGGGTATCTCCGATGACGGGCAACCTGTCGGGAAGACCCCTCCCACCTAAAACAGGGGTTCAAGGTCCCCCAAAGACGGGAAAGGGAGGGTGACCCTACTTGACCTAAGCCAGGAGTGCCTCATTTGAAAATAAAAAGGGGTGAATTGTGGGAACACCAGACCTTGAGCAGAAACCCACTTCCCCTTCTGCCTGGGAGTAGGCAGCTGTAAGACAATGTTTAGTAAAAACATGTTTACTAAAAACGATACAATAAGTTCCTGGCCACTTCCCCTTCTGCCTGGGAGTAGGCAGGTGTAAGACAATGTTTAGTAAAAACATGTTTACTAAAAACGATACAATAAGTTCCTGGGAAAGGCCTTCCCACGGAAACCGCCCTGACCTCGACCTTGTCCAAAGACTAACCGCACCTTCAAAAACCCACACACATCCACCTCTGGTGTCAGAGCAGAACCAGCCAGGGTAGAGGAGAGAGCAGAAGCTTCTCTGGTGGGAGCTTTTCTTAGGAGGTTTTCTTGAACCTTTTTGGAGCCTGTTTAAAGTTTTCTTTATATCATTGAACGAGTCTCTGTGTTGTCAATCCCCGACACCCTCCGCATGTTCTCGGACACAGGCTGCTCAGCAGACGGAACAAAAAAATACATTATACAAAGCATAGAAATTAGCAAGCATGCATGGGAAATATGCAGTAATTGATAACTTATTATCAGGCTACAGGCAAGTTCTCAGCAGGAATGGTAGTCAGTACACAGTCACCAATGCTAGTTCGTTGTTGCTCTTGTTGCAAGCACCGTGTGTGGTATATTTGTGTGTGTGCACATGTGCATGTGGGCACCCACACCCATGTGTGCAGCATGCCTATGTGAATACTAAAGGTCCATACCAAATGTCTTCCTCTATTGCTTTTTTCCTTTAAAATTGTATTTATTTTATGTGAATGCGTGTGTCTCGGTCAGTGTTCTATTGCTGTGAAGAGACACTATGACTATGGAAACTCTTATAAAGGAAAGCATTTGAGTGGAACTAGATTACAGGTTCAGGGGTTTAATTCTTTATTGCCATGGTGGGAAGCATGGTAGCACGAAGGCAGACATGGTCCTGGAGAAGAAGCTGAGAGTTCTACATCTGAATCTGCAGGCAGCAGGAAGAGAGAGTGACACTGGCCTGGCTTGAGCTTCTGAAACCTCAAAGCCTACCCACTCCAAAAAGGTCACGCCTATTCCAAGGTCACATCTCAAATAATGCCACTCCCAGGAGTCTATAGGGGCCATTTTTCATTCAAATGACCACAGCATGTTTTGCCTATGTATATGTAAGGGTCCAGAAGAGGCTGTTAGAGCCTCTAAAACTGTAGTTGCCAGCTATATATGGGAGGTAGGAACTGAATCCAGGTTCTCTGCAAGAGAAGCAAGTGTTCTTAATCAATGAACCAGCTCTGCAGCCTACCAGCCTTCTACGTATGCACCTTACTCATTAGATGGCTTCTCTCACTGAATCTAGAGCAGCTCATTGCTAGACTGGCTCCCAGGAGCCCCTTCCTCTGCCTCCCTATACTGAAATTCCAGGTATGTACAACCCCACACAGCTATACCCAGTGTCTTATAAAGATGCTGGAGTTAGGGTACATGTCCTCATGCTCACGCAGTCAGCACTTCATCCATTGAGCCACCTTGGTTATCTACTGGAACTCGCTATGTAGACCATGTTGGTCTTGAACGGTTTGCAGTCCTCTTGCCTCAACCTTCAGTGTTGGGATTACAACGAGTCATCTTGAATGGCTGTGATTTTTATTTTTCAGCTCTGACACAAGAGTTTTTCACGAATACTGATTCTTAGAGTCAAGATCTGAATGTGTACATTGGCTTCTTAGATTTGCTCTCATGTCTGAAGTGGGCAAAATATGTAAAACAGTAGTGACTTTGGCACTAAGTATCAGGCAATGAAGAACACTAATCCTTGTGAGACAGAAAGCCCACAAGGTGAGTCCTTCAGTTTCCTGGGGAGAATTTTCAGGGTGTGGCACAAAAGGGAGAAACTGAGGCAGAACTTCATAAACTCCTAAAGCTGAGGTCAAAGCTGAGAATCTGTGAAAAGCAAGGCAACTGGAGTTCATAGACTAGAACACCACAGAAGAATGAGGGGAATAGATAGAAAAGCCTGGAGGTCTATAAAGAGTCTCAGTCATTGGTGGTGCACGCCTTTAATCCCAGCACTCGGGAGGCAGAGGCAGGCGGATCTCTGTGAGTTCCAGGACAGCCTGGTCTACAGAGCGAGTTCCAGGACAGCCTCCAAAACAATACAGAGAAACCCCAAAAACCAAAAGAGAGAGAGAGAGAGTCTCTTCAAAGAGTGAACAAGGCAGAAGGCTATTAGTGATGCCAGGGAAAGGTCCACAAAAGGCTTCAGGCAAAGGATGCTGGGTGTGCACACAGAACAATGCTAGTTCCCCCCAGTTAGCCCAAAAGCTCAACATTCATGAGGCATTGTGTAAAGCACTTAGGAAGGTCTTGCTCCAGTGATGGGGAATAATTAGCCCTAGAGAGGGCTGTGCTCTGGCCCAGCCTAACTAATCACACACAGAAGACTTGAAGAATGACACTGTTTCTAAGTAACTTAACTGCAGCCTAGAACAAAGCTGGAGAGTGTTTATAGTAACACAGAAACAGCACCTACCATGGGCAAATCACAAAGTGTGGCATCCAACCAAAGATCACCAGGCATGCATACAGACAAAGAAGAAAGAGTCCACGGTGGGAAGAATAATCAGCCAATGGAAACTTAACCACAGCTGACTCGAATGCTAAATTTAGCAGAGAGGACATTAAGTGCGTAACTGGAACTTTTTAAAATTTCATTTCACGTTTATTGATTTATTTCAGTCATATGAGGGTGCATATGGTATATATGCATGTGAAGGCTCCGTGGCACATGTATGGAAGTCAGAGGACACCATGTGGGTCCCATGCTTGCCAGCAAGCACACCTTCACCCACTGAGTCATCTCACTCACCAAGTTATCAGAACTTTTTGGACATAGGAAATATAGTTAAATTGGGTCTCATCTACTGATTCAAAACTGATTGATGGGACTCATGACTAATTAGACAGGGAGATGAAAATGAGCAAATTCAAAGGTGAAACAGTGGGAAAATGTCCAAAATAAAACATGCTATGAAAATAATTAAGTAAACAAAGAAGCAACACATTAGTACCCTGAGGGGCAATCCCACATCAACATCTTAAATAATGAAGCTCTCAAGGGAGAAGACACAGGCAGAAACAAGGGCACTGGAGGAAGCACCAACAGAAATGCATTAATAAAAACTATAGACCAGTAATTCAAGAAACCCAACAAAACCCAAGAGGAAGACAGATGAATAAAGCTGCAATAAGACACATTAAAAGTAAATCCGTAAGGATGATTGACAAAGACAAAGCCTTAAAAGCAGCCAGAGAACTGGGTATGTCGGGCATAGAATTAGAAAAGAGCTAAGAACTCCAACAGCCTTGGAGCTGGCAGCAATGCAATCAAGAAGAGGGTGAAGCCATGTCCTTACAAAGACCAATGTCCTTACAAAACTCCTGTCAGTACTGAATTCAATGCCGGGGGGAAAAACACCTTGCACAATGGAGCTAGCAGCAAAATAAATAATACAGATGGGATTGTAACTTAAAGTGTAAACAAATGTTCAAATAAATACATGGGGTTCAAAGACAAATTCTCCATATGGTGGTTCCTGAATGATTTGTATAGCGATGATGCTTGTCGGGTAAATGCAGCCCAACTCTCTTCCTAAGTGTAGATGGCACAGAGTAAATTCCTTCTAGAATATATTGTGGAAGGGAGCAAAGAGGATGGTGGCTGCTATGGACAAACCTGACAAGCACAAGCCCAGGTAAGTGACTGAGGCTGCACCAACAGTGACAGTTTACAGGGCTGGGACTTGACTTAGATGTGATGGTGTGACAATGACATTTAACCTCTATGAGTTTTGGATTTTCTCCTAAACTTCACAACTCTAGCCTAATCATGAGAAGAACATCAGAAAGAGAAAAAAAAGTGCCAGAGGCTGGAGAGATGGCTCAGCAGGTAAGAGCACTTGCTGCTCTTCCAGAGGACCGGGGTTCAATTCCCAGCACCACATGGCAGCTCATAACTATTTGTAACCCCAGTTTCAGGTTATCTGACACATTCACACAGATGTACATGCAGGCAAAACACAAATGCACATGAAATGAAAGTAAATAAATTGTGTCTATAGCGTTGGTGGCACACGCTTTTAATCCCAGCACTTGGGAGGCAGAGGCAGGCGGATCTCTGTGAGTTTGAGGCCAGCCTGGTCTACAGAGTGAGTTCCAGGACAGCCTCCAAAACAATACAGAGAAACCCTGTCTCGAAAAAAAAAATGTATCACATTTCAGGGCATCCTACAGAATGAGCATTCCTCAAAACTTTCTCAGATCTGAGTTGTCCATAATGATCTGTCAGTCTCAGTCAGGCAGAGCCTCAGGACACAGGCAGGCTAACTTCACAGTGCTATCCTGGATGAACTTCTAGAATACAGAGAAGGTATTAGGTTAGAGGAGATGAAGCTAAGGAAATACAAATAAAGTTTAGATTTAAACAATATTGGTTCTTTATTTGGAAGCTGCCTGGGAAATGGGAAGTTTTTTCTACTGACTTGGTGATTTTTAGATTTTGATTCATCCCAAAACAAAATGTAATAAGAACAAAATGAAGGTAAAACAAAAAACACTCACATACACAGCATACAGCGTCAAATGTTAAATGACGTTAAATGGCAGTGGACACCATATGAAACGTGGAAATTCATAAACAGTTACTACAGGCATAAACACATGGTTGCCTTATCATTTGGAGCATCTTAAAAGATAACAGGGTGTGGTGATACCCGCCTATAACCACAACATTGGAGAGGTTGAGCCAGGGGAGTCGCTCTTTCAAAGCAAGCCTGGGTTATAGGTTGCAAGATCCTGTCTCAAAACAAAACAAACACACACACACACACAAAACTGGTATGGTGCTGCACATCTTTAATCCCAGCACTCCAGAGGAAGAGACCTTCGGATCTCTGTGAGTTTCAGGCCAGCCTGGGCTAAATAGTGCTACCCTGTCTCAAACAATACCAATAACACAAACAAGATAGTTAACTCTTGGTTTTAGCACAGTGGATAGTTCTACCCCCAACCCCCAAACTCCCTGGTACAGCTCAAGTTCTTGTGGATAACTCAAACAAAGAAAGCTCAACTCAAGCGGAAGAAAGGCAATAAAGCACAGAAATCAAAATGATCTACCCCAGAAAAACCACAAAAAGCCATGGGAACAGAAAGCCAGATTTTTGTTGTTACTGTTTCGGTGCTGGGTGTGGAACCCAAGACCCAGGACATCATATTTCTTAGACAAATGATGCACCATTGAGTTACTCCCTACCAAAAAAGCTAGCTATTTAACAAATAAGAAAAAATAAAGGATACGTCAAAATGGAGCTAAAAGATGACATGACAGAGCCATTACAAAGAAAACATGGAAAACAACAGCTTTATGACCATAAAGTTGACAACTGAGAAAAATGGGACAATGCTCTGAAAAATAACGAGATTCAGCTCCTCAGAAAGCAGTATGAAATATACTAGGTCTATGACAAATCAAACCAGAGCAAGATGTCACTATGCAGCTATCAGAATGGCTATGATTTTAAAACAATGGTGACAGCATCATATGCAAGCAAGAATTGGAGAAACTGGATGTTCACACACTCCCAGTAGATACACAAAATGGTAGAGTCACTCCAGAAAACAATATCTCATTTTATAAAATGAAACATAATTGTCATATGGCTAGCACTTGCTGCCTCAGGCATTTATCCCAGAAAAAGCAAAAACATGTATTTATATAAAAAATTTGCACATACTCTAATGTGTGAATTGTTAAACAAACTGTGGTAGATCCAGTCCATGGAATACTATTTAGCAATAAAAAGAAACAGACCAGCAATGCACACAAGGACTTAGATAATTCTCCAGGGAATTGTGCTTTGGTAATGTTTAAAAGCCAGTATTTGAAGACTATCTACTATAAATATGGTCATTTCTAAAACGCTCTTTAAATTTCACAGTTATAGAGATGGAGAACAAATCACTGGACAGGGTAGCATATGAACAACAGAAGTTTATGTCTCTCAATTCTGGAGGCTAGCAAGTCCTAGACCAGGCACTAGCAAATTCTGTGCCGGAGGAAGGCTCACTCCGCAGAGAGCCATCTCTTCACTATGATCGCAGAGCAAGAAGGAGCAGGATAAACCTCTAGGGCAGTTGTTCTCAACCTATGGATCCTGACCCCCCAGAGGATAGCATATCAGATATTTACATTATAATTCATAACAGTAGCAAATTACAGTTATGACATAGGAACAAAATAATTTTATGGCTGGAGTGGTCACCACAACATGAGGAACTATATTTAAGGGTTGCAGCATTAGAATGGTTGAGAACTACTGCTCTGGAGTCTCTTGTGTGGGGCATGAATCCCATCCATGAGGTCTCTGCCCTGTAACCTAGAAACCGCCCAAAGTGCCCATCACTTTGAGGGCTGGGATTTTAACATCCAAACTTAAGGTAAACATAAACACTGTTGTACCTTGAGTTAGGCAAGCAAACATTTTGCTTGGTTGGTTTTGGGGTGTGGTGGTTGTTTTGAGACACCAATTTCCTTGTTTCCAGAGAATGGCCTTGGATCCCTGATTCTCCTGCCTTAACCTCCCAATGGGCTACATTGAATACCATTATACCTGGCTAGGCAAATGTTCCTGACCCTAGACAGCAAAACACACAACCCACGAAGAACAAGCCCATGAACTGGACTTCACCAAAATAAAACTTGTGTTCTTCATAAGGTGAAAGACAAGTTATAGTCTCAGAAAGAATTTTTTCCAGACCTCTTTGGTCTGTAGACCATGGAGCCTGCCTACCTGCCTTTATTTCTTTTACATTGATTTATTTGTTTATTTATTTGTTTATTTCTCTGAGACAGGGTTTCTCTGGAAATTTGCCTGCCTCTGCCTCTGGAGCAAATCCTACCAGTGGGTGCCACCAGAGCTAGCTTCTTTATTTATTTACCACTATGCTGTTTCTTTTTCTCTCTCAATTCTACGTATATTTTTAAACACACTATAAACCTTTAGAGGTTTTTCTTCATCCAAGTCTGACCTTACTGTAAATCTTTGTTTTTTTGGCCACGTGTCTTATCTGTTAAAACCGCAGCTGTTTAAACTGTAGTTTTTCCAAGATGGTGGGCGTAAGTTTGACTCCACCTCACTGCCTCAGTCTATGCTGACATCCAGCAAAAGCTGCCGGCTTGGAGATGTGGTCACTGCCACTTCCAGCTGTACGTACACACCTTCTAATTGTTAGCAGAGCCTTTTTTTTTTTTTTTAATGCTGAGTCAGGAAGACTTCCTTAAGCCAGCCTCGAGTCTCTGCTTGTCTCTGGCAAAACAGAGCCCACCTGAGAAAATGCTGCTACCAAAAAGCTGTGCTTCTCTCCATTATTTTGTTTCTAAAATCCCTTTTATACTTTTGTCATTTTACGTGGAAATTCAATCCCTCTCCTGACAACCATCTGTAGAGTAAAGCCTTCCTGCCAGCCTGGTTCCAGATCCCCATCAGTCCCAAATAAACACACAGGAAGCTATATCAATTATGAAGCTGTTGGCAGTTTGCTTGGTTTCTGACTGACTATCTCTGACTTAAGTATTTACTCCATAATTGTTCATCTAAGTATTTCTCTTACCAGAGAAAGGATCCGGACTTCTTACCCCAAGAGCATCTTGACTCCCTGTGGTTCTCCTTCCCAGAATCCTCCTCAACTCCTAGTCCCACCTATCTTGTTTCCCTATTGGCCAACTGTGCTTTATTCAACAACCAATAAGAGACAGATTTACAGAATGGCATCTCCCATCACAGTGCCCTGTGTTTCAGAGGAAGGTTTGGTATTGAGGACAAATAGGGTCAAACAGTACCTGAAGACAATGATGAGGACAACTTGACTTCAGAACTGTGCCTCCCAAACAGTAGTCTTGGCAGGAAGCAGCAGCAACGTCCCCTAGAAACTTGCTGGAGACATCAGCTCTCACTCCCGTGCAGACCTACTGAACTTGAGCCCAGAGGTAGGCCCACCTGCTGTGCCCCATCAGCCTCCTGGTTACTATAAAGGCTTGAGAAGGGGGCCTTGGCCTTGAGTGTACACTGGACTCATGGGGAGCACTTTCAAAGCCAAGGCCAAGATAGAGATCTCTTCCCAGAGATCTCTCTTAGTGACTGGTTTGTTCCACCTGGGCTCAAGCCTGGAAGCTAACATTCCACCTCAGGGGTATATCGGTTTCCCAAAGACAGTCAGGAAAGATCACTGCCTGATGCTTTGCTCACGGATGCAGTCTCTCCAGAGGTGACTGAACATCCCTGCTCCAAAGGACACCCTACACCCACATGATTCCAACATACCCGCCCATTTTAAGAACCACTCATTTGGGAATGTTTTACCATCAGGTGTCCTCAGAATTGCCTAACAGGGCTAAGCCTCTAACCCGGGACCTCCTTCAGCCCATATGCTGTTCCATCAGCCAATCAGCAGAAAGCATTATCCATGTGCCAGCTCCACTGAGCGAGTGCTCATCTAAAAGATTAAAAATGGAGCAAGGGGTCTCTGCCTTGGCCACATGTGCTCACGACAGTGTGAGGACAGGATCAATAAAATAAGAAGGGGGATGCGTGAGGAAGAAATAGAAGGGTTACTTTTTTTTTTTTTAAGTGCGTTTCAGATAATAAAGGAAGGTGAGTCAGTCAAGATCTCTTTGGAAATACCCAGGAAGATCTGCCCACAGAACAATAAACACGTTTCCCTTCCCACGCTACCCCTGGCCCACTTATTCCTAGGGAGGTTAAACAAACAATTTGTTTTGTCTTTTGAAAAACGGGTGTAGACAACCATCACCAGGGAGAAAAATTAAACAGCACTAAAGCCAGCTGAGACACTTCCAAGAGAGATAAAGGCCAGAAACAGAGTAAACTAGGCCGGAGAGAAGGGCGATGGGAGAGATTAACCCGTGCACAGACTGTGCAACCTGCCAGCTGTAGTGGCTAGGGCCAGAAGGGCGAGGCCTGGAGGCAGCTGCCAGGGCCAGGGCTGAGCTGGCTCTTGGAGTGCTAAGTCAACAGCTCCAAAGCATTGTTCTGGATGGAGCCTTGGGCTCTCACCAGTCTGGTAAATGGAAGTATTGTAATTACTTGTTTACAAGTCACTCTCCTCCTCTAGAGAAGGACTCCCAAGGAGCTGAGTTGACTGTCACCTAGCCCTTGGCTCCTGGCAGCTGGCACAGACCACCTGGCATGAACCACCTGGCAAGTGACCCTACGGGACATTTTCTGTGGCCTTACATAAACAGCCTATTCTTTAGAGGGGATGGAGAGCGTTACATAAGATTCCGGCTAATTTCCCATGTGCCGGTTAGCAAAGGGAACAGGGACCTTCATTATCTGAAGGTCCAGCCCTGCGCTTTGAGTTGCACGGTGGATTGAATGTTGTGTCCCCTCCCCCACTAATGTTTCGTGGGCCTCAGAATAGGACCTTGTGTGAGATAGGGTCCTTGGGTTTAATAACGGAAGTAGAAGTGGAGAGAGACAGCACCCTAGGATAGACGGGGCCCTAGATCCAAGGAGATAGGAAAAGACACAAAGAGAGGAGCCACAAGAAACAGACGGAGGGATATTGGCACATGTCACGAAGCTCTCGGGGCTTTAAGAAATTTTCCCTTTAGCATTTAGAGGGACCATGGCTCAGCCAATGCCTTGATTTCAGGTTTCCAAGCTTCTAGGACTGTGTGACAATACATTTCGCACGTCAGAAGCCAAACCAAGTCAGTAACAGTTTGACTTGGAGGATAGGCGTGCAGGTGGTAGGAGCATTGGGGTTTAGTCCTCACAACTGCCTTGGATAGAGGTGGCAGTGCACATGGCGACTAAAAAGAGGGAGGGGCTTGGAGTGTCATTCAAGTTGACACAGCCAAGGACACAAATCAAAGGTTTTCACTTTCCTACTCCAGTCAAGAACATTTCTAAAGGAAGGATATGAAACAGGGAACGCAGCAAGCACTGAGTGACACAGCACACCCACACCACGGCCAGAGCCCCATAGACACCACTGAAGACTGGGAGGCCCCATCCTGCTCCTCGGAACACGCTGCCCTGCATCTCAGCAGAACTCCTGTTTATGCAGAGCTCTGTTCATCACCTTTTCAACTACAAAGACCTAGTGTAACTGGCTTTCTTTTGGGCCACCAACTACCTCCTGAATCATGGACACTTATTATGAGTTACGAATGCTCAGCCTTAGCTCATTTCTCTCTAGCTCTTATAATTTAAATTAACCTGTTTCTTATCATCTACGTTTTGCCTGGGGGCTTTTTAGCTTTCAGCCTGTATGTCCTATTCCATGTCTGGCTAGCAGCTGCCTGGCCCTAGTCATCCCCCCCTCTTTTTTTTTTTTTTTAAGACAGGCTTTCTCTATAGCTTTGGAGGCTGTCCTGGAACTCACTTTGTAGACCAGGCTGGCCTCAAACTCCCAGAGATCCACCTGCCTCTGCCTTCTGAGTGCTGGGATTAAAGGCATCACCTGGCATGTCTCCCTTGTTTCTTCCTCTTTCTCTTTTCCCTTCTCTCTTCAGTCTAGATTCCTCCTACTACTTATTTCTCTGTCCTCCATTTCCACCTATCTCTCTACTGCCTAGCTATTGGCCATTCATCTTTTTATTAGACCAATCAGGTGCCTTAGGCAGGCAAAGTAACACAGCTTTATATTGTTAAATGAATGCAGCATAAACAAATGCAACACACCTTTACATAGTTAAAGTTTTATTCTGAAACATAAAGAAATGTAGTACATTTTTACACACTTGAAGGAACATTCCACAACATAGAGAGACAGAACGCAAAATCAAAGACCACGTGAAGGAGGAGCCTGTGTGCTGGACAAGGTGTGTGAGTTCTCCTTGGAAAACAGTCACCTTCCTCTAGCATCACTTCGATGACTATGTTTTAAGACATAATAAAACAATATTTGTATCTGACATTAGCATGTTAAGATCTCAAAGCAAAAATCATAAGGAGGCAACATGCACATGTACTCACATACACAGGCACACACACATACACATACAAACAAGTACATACTCACACATACACAGGAAAAACACATACACATACAAGTGCACATTCACATATACACAGGCACAAACACATACACCTACAAGTACATACTTACCTATACACAGGCACAAACACATACACCTACGAGTACATACTCACACTTGCATAGGCACATGCACACACACACACAAGTACATACTCACACTTGCATAGGCACATGCACACACACACAAGTACATACTCACACTTGCATAGGCACATGCACACACACACTACTTTTTTTCCTTCTCACTCTTACCCACACTTACTCTGATTGGTGTTTAGAATGGCTGAGTCCAGGAAGCACAGTCTTCCACATCTGGAATCCCCTTTTCTCCTACTCAGCAGAAAATGCTGAAATCTGTAAGAGAAAGTGCTCATTGCCCTGATTTAAAGATTATTTAAAGCTCCTGTAATATAATGGATTAAAAGTTTAAAAACAAAACAACCCCAGTTGTCAAAGAGTATGCTTCCTTGCCTCCCTGCTGACCCACGGGGGAAACTGCAGAGTCTCCTGCTTAGCAGTCAGCAGGTAACTGGCTCTCATGGCACTTCCTAGAATGGGCAGCCACAGAGCGAACCACAGAGGACTGCTTTTGTGTGCTGGGGCTTTTTCAGGGACAGAGATGGAGACAGAGTCTCTCTCTATATCCTTGGCTGTCCTTGAACTCACTCTGTAGACCAGGCTGTCCTGGAACTCATAGAGATCTGCCTGCCTTTGCCTCCTGAGTGCTGGGATTAAAGGTGTGTGCCACCACTGCCTGGCTTTACAAAGGACTTTTGAAATATTTGATGAATTTTAAGCCTGCAGACATCTGGTGTGCCCATGCTTAAAACTCCAAAACTCCAGCAGTGGAAGGCCGGGCTAGTTCCCTTAGAGCCCAGATCAACAGACAGGATGATCCAGGCTCTCCTAGTCAGGCTTTAAAAATGGACCTTAAGGTGTCTGCTGTCAACCATCAGAGAGTGGCAGGTCACAGGACAAAAAAGCAGCAGTAGATAAGGGGGTCACAGCCAGGGCTTGATCTCTGAGCTCAAGACCCCTGCTAACCCTAACGAGTCACACAGAAGGGGACAGACTCCAGGGTTCAGAGGTTGGGGTCTCACAGTCCTCTTCTCGTCCATCCCCTGTGGTTCACATCTCTTCTAACCTGCATGGCACAAGCCAATGACTCTATTCTGCAAAGACCATTTTCTCTTTACAGAGAATCAGCATTTCGAGTGTGAAGCAGCAAAAGTTCACATGTGTATTGTGTGTTTTAGATTTTTCACATGGGTTGAAGAAGGGGTTCAGAGGTTAAGAGTACTTACTGCTCTCGAAGAGGGCCCAGGTTCAGTTCCCAGCCCCCACACCAGCTTACAACTTACAACTTACTGTAACTCCAGTTCCAAAAGATCTGGTGCCTCTGGCCTCTGAGGCCATACCCCACCCCATTCCCCGAACATTCACTTCCTTGGTTTGGCTACATTCCACAGCAAAGCACATAGGACTGTCACTCCTACAGTTCCTGTAACTGAGACTAGGGGGAGAAACTCTGCTTTCTGACTTTCAGGAAGTGTCTCCGTATGTTTCAGAAGACTGTGGGACTCTGACAACAGCCACACGGCAGTGGGTGGCCTCTGGGATCTAGAAGTTAGCAGCCACCTAGAACACAATGAGCTCAGTTCTACAACCTCAGGTGCTAAACTCTATGGTGCCCTGGAAGACAGTGCTGCAGCTTGGGGAACCCCAGCAGCAAAAGGCCTGTTCAGCAATGCTGGCTCCAAACTCAAGGAAACACTGGGAGGTAGCAAATGTGTATTGTCCTCAGCTTAGAGATTTACGGCAAGTTGACAGGCGGCCATAGTAAACCGGCACGGAGTCAAGTTTGGGGTTATGAGAAAGGCTTAGGAGGGGCCACGTTGCCCAAACTCCTGCATTTGACAGACTGTGTCCACAGCTCTGCTGGGCAATGCTGTGTGGGCAGTAAGGGGTGTTCATCAGTCAGGGACGCCTTGGTTTCAGCATCCCTCCAGCAAGCATGGAAAAAGCCAGCACTTGCTGCTCTGATATCATCTCTGCAGCCGTGACTAGGATGCCTTGCTTCACTATGAAGCTTGGGATCTCAGACAAGTAAGGCAGCACCTGAAGAAGTGTATGCTCCCCTAGACAGAATGACCTGCTCCCCTGCTTGCTGTGAGTCTCCTATCAGAGAACACACTGACTAATAAGCAAGTGATGGGGTTGCTTTCTGGGTTGCAAGTCCTGGGGTGTTTTTAGGGCCTCCCCCAGCACACACTGGGCCTGCCTTGGCTTCTGCTTCAGTCAACAAATGTCAAAAATGGGGTCAGTCCGCCAGCTGTCTGTCATGAGGTCTTTTGTCACTTGTGGTGTAATCACTACAGCTCTTCATTTCACAAATGTGTCCTTAAACCCCTGAGCCACAAAGGCAGAATGTGTGAGCTACCCCAGTTTGTGTGTCTCTGGATTGTCACTTGAAATGATGGCCATCATGAGGTTGGCAAGGGGTTTGGCAGACTTCTCTACATCAAGGTCTGGATTCAAGGCATGTGTTCTCTGCTCAGCATGGAGATAAAGCTGGGTGTGGTGGCTCAGGCCTGTAAGGGTAATTCTCAGGGTATTGAAGTCAGCCTGAACTATAGAGTGAGTGCCTCTCTCTTCTCTTCTCTTCTCTCTCTCTCTCTCTCTCTCTCTCTCTCTCTCTCTCTCTCTCTCTCTCTCACACACACACACACACACACACACAAGCTCCTAAAACAATTGACATAGTACAAAAAGGATGACATTTGTTAGGAAGGGGATGCAATATTCAAGAAAAAGAAATGATGTTAAGATAAAATGGATGCAGGAGCAATTACTCCTTATTTCATCCAGTCAGTTCCAGAAAACTCTAATTTTTTAAAGAAACAGGAGGGAAAGGAACAACAACAACTGATTTTACAACTGTAAATTCAGTCTGCTTGCAGACACAGCCCTCATTTTCTTCTGGAAGAGCAGCGTTCCCAGTCTGCAGACTTTCAGCTGAGATGGCTCTCCCTGTGCAGTGGGCGTAGGTAAGTGGCTGGTGCCCCACGAGGCTCTGTGGTCCCCGGTACTCAGTGGTCCCCGGTACTCACAGCTGGTCATAGCCACAGCACTCATGAAAATGAGGAGCTTCAGTGGAGGCTGCAGGCTTGAAGTGCTGGCAGCCTTGTGGCTACTGCTTGGAACTTGCACCCAATATCAGCTTAGAGAAGAGCAGAACAAAGTGATGGAGAGGGACCAAGATTCCATGACATCATCAAAGCCCTGGATCCAGTTATAACTGAAACCTAAATGTCCTACCTTTCATACAAGTATCATTACCTGGGTTTCCTTTTTAATTACTTGCAACCAAACAGCCCCTTAGTAAGACACAACAAATCCCTTCAGAGTTATAAATGATATTTTGTTGCAGTTATTGGCATACCATTTATTAATGACCAAGGGAAGAAGCAGGTGTCAAGACATGATTTCCCTGGATTTCTTCTCTTGTAGAATTAGTCACTCTCCCGTGATTTGTTTTCCACTTATTAATGATTATTTACTTGAGAATACATTGAGTCACAAGTATCATAATATCTAACAGAAAGTAGGATACATCATTAGTCTCATATAACAATTAAGCTAGAGGTTAGTCATCACGGTTTGGTTAACTAACTCAACACTATCCACCAAAGACTTCAGGTTTTTCTACACTTCTATTATACCATCTTCACACACTATGGAGAAGGAAAGCAGTGTGGGCAAAAGGGTTTTTCTTTATAGTATGCGCTACCTGTTTTCAGGAAGGAAAAGCTGGCCCCAAAGTGCCCCACACTCCACATTGTTGGCCACAACGTTGTTATAGGCTTCCCCATAAATCACCTCCCAGAAAAAAAGGGGGGTCTATGACTGGCTTAGACCATCTAAGATTGAGATTTTTACTGGGCAGAGTGGTTGTCTGTGGGGAGATGTCTATCAAAATAGTTTCATCGACCTACCCATTTTTTGGAAGCAGGACATACAAAAAGAGAGAAAAAAAAAAACTCCAGGCAGCTGAGTCCTGATTTTACAATTTTGCGGAAGTCACACACAGCCTTTATCTTTCCTGGTAAAGTAAAATCACAATGAGCCGAAGGGAAAGACACCTATGTGAAAACTATTTCAGATGCCCTGGAGCTAGAGGGGATGAGCCAAAGCCAGGGGGTGGGGCCAGATCTACACATAGCTTTGCCTGCCTTTGGCAATGAATTCTAAAAATACAGACCTTTGACAGCATCTATTTTAAATAGCAAATGCTATGTATAGGACCTCTACTCCTTCTTTGCTGGTTACTAATTTTTCACGGTGAGGAAGGAGTGACAGCAGGTTGGATTTAGCAAAACAGGTCAGGGTGGCACTCTGAATCTCAGAGTTGGTATTTCCTGGCTATGTGGCTGTTCTCTGTGCACCAGTGTCCTCGTCCACAATATGGAGACATTGATAATGCTCAACTTGGGAGTCTAGAGAGACAGCTCAGCAGTTAAAAGTATTCATTGCTCTTTTAGAGGACCCAGGGTTTGGTCCCCAGACCTCATGGTGGTTCACAACCATCTGTAACTCCAGTTCCAGGGGATCCAGTGCCCTTCCTTGACCTATGTGGGCACCAGACACATGCATGGTGCACAAACAAAGGCAAAGGCAAAAATACTCATACACGTAGGACAAATAAGTCTAAAAGATGATTTGTTGCCGGGCGGTGGTGGTGCACGCCTTTAATTCCAGCACTCGGGAGGCAGAGGCAGGTGGATCTCTGTGAGTTAGAGGCCAGGCTGGACGACAGCCTCCAAAACAATGCAGAGAAACCCTGTCTCGTAAAACCAAAAAAAAAATGATTTGTTAAATAATAATGTTCATCTGCAGGTGAAGGTGCTTGCTGCCAAGACTGACAGCCCAAGTTCAATCTCCCTGGAAAACACACAGAAAAAAAAGAACCAACTCCTACAATTGTTTTCTGACAACACAGGCAGCATGGCATATGTATGCCCAAACACACCCAAACACACACACACACACACACACACACACACACACACTCACACACAATTGTCTGCTCTCTTCCCTTCCTGCCATATCCATATCCATGTCCATCTCCATGGATCATTGCTAGCTGCATCTCATTTTCCCAATCCATCTCCTCCACACTACTTTCTAATGGCATAGCTTCAAGCCCCTGGTCCAAAGCATCCCACTACCTTCTGAGTTTGTTCTAACTCCTGATACCTCATCCCATATGAAATGAGTGTCTTGAGGAGAGGGAAGCTAATCAGAGACACTCAGAAGCAGGGCTGCCTCCTGGAGAGGCCATGTGACCTCACTTTTCTGCACTATCTGGACAGTGAAGGGGCTGCCCCTTCAGCACTCCTGAGGCCAAAACAGTGCAACCTTACCCTCAAAGCAAAGGAGCCCTGTAAGGGAGGCGCTTCCTGGCTGAACCACACTAGACTGACAATTGGAGTTATACTTTCAGGGCTAAGATTTTAATTCCGGTCTAGTCTTTTCAAATGCAAGACATATGGAGTGTGTATGGAGTGCCAAATGAGGCAGCATCGCTCCCTTTTCCAGCAATCTTCACCAGCCACAAGATGGATGACCCCTTGGCCCCTGTTGATCCAGTTACCCGAGGTCAGCTCACACATCATTAAAAAGAGTCAGTTCAAGCCATGGGCACTTTTCCCTGAAGGCCCAGTGATATTTTGCCTTTACATGGTGTGTTCAGAATCCTCTGGGTTTACAGGAATTTCTCCACGGCGTTTGATTCCCTGGGATTTGTGTTAAAAGAGACTTTTAAACAGCACCTTTCAAGAGGCAGTGACCTGTAGGTGACTTTCCTATCGCCAGTCCAAGTCATAGCCACCTAAACCAGCCTAACCTGCCATCTTGAAGCAGGCTGTTAACTTCTATCTGACAAAAGGCAAACAGATCATGCCTCCCTGCCCTGGCTTGCCTCACATCAAAGCCAAGGAGCAACTGGTTAGATTATTCATGCCGGTCATGGTGGAGCTGGGAAGTACACATTCTGCAGCTCTCTTCCTGATCCTGGGTCCAGTGACGTCATTTGGGTAGCTGGAAGTCAGCCCTAGCAGAAATAGTTCCGTAAAGGAAGTCAGTAAACCCACAAGCCCTTGCTTCCCCTGCCCCTCCCCCACCCTAGAGCCTTCCTCAGCACTTACCAGCATGCCCTGCTTTCCTGCAATGCTCCTTCTGAGGCTTTGTCAGCACTGATCAATAACAATCCATACACTTCCTGCCCCCCCCATTTCACTTTGTTGTAGTTATTGTAAAACTTCTCTGAATTCTAACAAATTGAAGAAGCCTGGCATCTCTTGGTGAAAGCTTGGGCCTGTCCCATTGTCAAATTGTCTTCTAGAACTCTCATTCATCCGCTTAAACAGTTCCTAAGCCTTTCCCCACTCAAAACTGGCCAGAAAACAAACTGGTCTTTATTGCCGCCTTCTCTAGACTTCCCTGAAATCACATTTTCCAGCCTTCAGCAACCTCCCCTGTCCAAAGGAAGCCTAGAAGAGGGGCGCCGGCTTAGATCGGGTTTCTTTCTGTTTTCATTCGAAGCCTTTCACAGACTTACATTGAGAAGTGCCTTGTTCTTTGAGTCTGAAGAGGCTTCAGGCTTGTGCAAGGGCTCACATCTGGCCAAGAGCTTATACTGCTTGGTGTGTCCCCAGCCTTTGCGGCTCTTCTTGGTAAACGTCAAGGGCGCTAGGACAGGTTCAAGGTTGTTCGTCAACTCAGGTCTATGCCTCGGTCTAGGCCAATGTGATTTACGGGCTTTCTTTCTTGTTGCAGAGAAACAGGAGCACCTCATGGTTAGCAGGTGGGAAGTCAGACCTGAGCTAGGCTCTGAGCTAGCACCCCCATGCTTCCTGTGACCAGAGGCTGTGGGACCCTCTACCTAACACTTACAGCCTGTTGGGGAACCATTTTGACCTGTAACCAGTGCCTATCTGGAAACAGGGCATTCCCTTAGCACTGCTGTAGTGCTCAAGTTTAGTCTTTCACATAGTGGACCTGAGTACAATCCCCAGAACTCACATGGTGGTTGGAGAGATCTAACTCCCACAAAGTTGCCCTCATACTTTCCCAGGTACACTCAAGCTGGAGTGCCCACATGCTCAAGGTCGCATATATGTGCGCGAGTACACACACACACACACACACACACACACACACACACACACACACTTTTCTAATTTAAAAAAGAAGCAGAATTCCCACACCACTGTTACTACTCCCCCAGACTCTAGCTTCTCCCCTATTCTCCCCGCCCCCACCCCCCACTTCTGTAAGCTCTTCCTCACTGGTTTCTTTTCACTAAGGATACATCTGGGAAAGCTACAGCACCTGTATCCTTAGAATAAACAACCAATGACCAAAGATCCTTAGAAGTTCAGGGGCAGAGCTCAGGAAGCTGCCCTCAGTTGCTGGACAGGAAGGTAGGTATAGAAAAGGAGAGAGATTTAGATTTAAAAGCCCGGGACCTCCCCACACCTAAACTGTGCACCAGAAGTGAACACCTCCAGCTCCACCCATGCCTCACCCTCCCACCCCTGTAGGAGATGCTATAATGCTTTGCGTTCAAAAGGAAACCCACAGAATCAGCTTTTCCTACCCGCTTCAGCCATCGGGTGTGGAGCAGACCGTCTTTGGTTCAATGTTCAGTCAATAAGCAGATGTGGTGGCAGTCAGGGAGGAGAGGGTAAAGGCAGCTGGACTTGTGTGTAGAGGGTACAAGTGTACATGCACACACGTGTGCTTCAGCACTCCGGCGGGAGCTTGTGAATGGGCATGATCCAACTGCGGTTGAGCTGATGGGCAGATGAAAAGAGTCAAAGAAGGTCGCTCACTCCCCAGTGAATCATCAGAAGTGGCTCCAATTGCGTCACCAACCCAGAGAGGTTAGGAACCTCTCATACAGTGAAAGCCACAGCAAAATGATCCTGAGCTTCCTGGTAACCAGCTTTTCAGTAAAACCTCGTGTTAGCGTTATTCGTGTGTCTCTGAACAGTATCCAGACCCGCAGAGCTTTTCCATTCAAAGAATTCTCAAATCTGTTTCCTTCGGCAAATATCATTTGAATGGGGACATCAAATTCATATTCTGCGGTACAGGGCCTGGTGGATAATGCTGTGTGTGTGTGTGTGTGTGTGTGTGTGTGTGTGTGTGTGTGTGTGTGTGTCTGTGTGTGTGTGTGATCAAGATGCCTGGCCTTTGTCTATGCCTGAAGCAACCTTTTACGGGCATAAGCACATAAGCCAAGATTCTATTTGGCAGCCCTAGGGAACAGCTTAGCACCATGATGTACCCACCCAGCTCAATTTTGCACAACCAGGAAAAAAAAAAGCTCTGTGGCTCCACACTGTGCTTTGAGATGAAAGCAGGAATTTTCTGGCCCATGGAGCAACTCAAAACCACAGAGGCAAGTATGAGAGAGAAAGCAGATAGAGAAACTTGGTTGCTCATCCTTGGTTGTTAAAAAAAAAAAGGAAAAAAATACATTTCTGATGGCTGGAAGAACTATCCAGCCCTGACAATCCAGCTGTTGCTACACTGTACCTCAAAAGGCCTGGTAGTGCAGTATTCAGTTTGCAACAGCTTCGGTCCAGGGCCTGGATGATCTCTTGTCCTTAGTGGTCAGACCTGGGGTCAGAAACTATGTGGGCCCTACAGGTTACTCCTGGGGAAAGAAGGGGAACATCTAAGAGCAGATGACAGGGACTCAAAATGACCTGGGCGGTGTTGAAGTCTACCAAGCCTTGTGTTTGCTCCCTGGAAATCCCCGTGTTCTGTGAAAATTCCTGACTCTGTGTTATTTCTCAGTTGCTTTCAAAGGATATGTAGTCCCATCTCTTCTGTTATGGATTAATGTGTGCTCCTCCTCAAATCCATCCTTTGACATCATAGCAGCCAGTGTGACTGTGTGCAGATGAGGCCCTGCCATAGTCCATCTGCGCTGATACAGCAAGATACCTCAGGCTGGGTAGCTATCAAAACTGAAGTCTGTTGCTTACAGTTCTGAATTCCATGGAGCCCAGGATCAGATGGCTCCACTGTCTGACAATGGTGGGGTTTCTGCTGTGGGAACAGCCCCTCTTGCTGCAACCTCACTCTGTAGAAAGTGTCAGCGGGTTCCTTCAGACTTGTTTTACAAGGGTACTAAGCCCACTCCTGAGGGTTCTGTCCCCATAACCTAGCATTACTTTTAAAGACCTTACTTAGGTTTCGAGATATGTAATCTGGGGCTTGCAAGATGGCTCAGTGGTAAAGGCCTTTTTAGCCAAGACCTATGACCTGAGTTCGATCTCTGGGACCCAAATGATAGCGAGAGAGAACTGACTCCCACAAGTTGTCTCTGGCTTGTATGTACATGCCATGGTACATGTAGACACACACACACACACACACACACACACAAAAGCACACACACACTAATAAAAAGACATGACATGTGGGAAAGACATTCAGACAATAGCAGGTCTTCGAGAAGTAGTTAAGGTTGGATGAGGGTGAGCCCTGATCCAGAGGGTAAGTATCCCCATATAAGAGCAGCATTCAGAGAACTTTCTCTCTACATGTGTCTGGAGGAATGCACAGAGCAGTGTGTTTAAGCATCTGTCAAAGCCACCCAGCTTGGAGGTCTTGTTCTCACTGCCTGAGAAGACTTAGATGTCGTCACATCCTGTAAAGTGAACTGAGTCCCATACCATTAAGTTGAAGAAACAGATGGTGAATGAAGCATCTTATCCAGTTTGTTCTCTGCCCAGCACAATGTAACAGTTAATATTTTTCCTAAGTGGCTCATGTATTTACTGAATATATCCAAATAGATGAGAAACTACCATTAAGGACTATGTCCCATGCTTCTTATTGCTCATGGATACACACAAGACACACACACACACACACACATACACACACACACACACACACACCTATAAACCCACAAAATTTTCATTTATAAACCTTTGCCAAGGTTAGAGGGCTGAGCCATCAAACTGAACTTGATCCTGTGGGGATGAGTAGTGAGTAGTTTTGAATCTAAATACAGCAGTCCTATATATCCATCAAGATTTATTGTTTATTTATGGTCACATTTGCAGTGACAGAGGTTTAACGCCCCCCCCTTTTTTTTTACCAGAAACCATACAGAGACCCAAATAGTGTGGTTTTGACAATGTTTATATTGAAAATAAATGTGTGATTCTCCAATGCTGCTCTGGAATGAGGTGACCACATGGGAATGTGTTCCTTATAAGTTTAGAGGCTGCTAAATGTGACAAGGGGGTTGTCAGTTGGCAAGTGAGGAGCAAGGTTGAGGTCACACCTAGCTGGTAGCAAAGGGCAGCTAGAGTCTTGGTTCAGAGCACCTTGCACTAGTGCCAACCCCACCCAGGACAGGAAGCACAAAGGATGGCGCATCCCAGGGTATGCGTACTGCACACCAGCCATGCTCACAGTTGGTGGAAAATGAGGAGACCCATAGAGTGTAGGTTCCTTCCATGCCCTCTCCTCTGTACTCTGTAACCTCACAGGAAGCATCAGCAGTTATACCCAGAAGTACCAGCCAACGTCCTGCCAATTGCATTGCTTATAGGACAAGTCTAGCATGATGTATTGCTACGCAATACCCCTTGGTACTCAACATCCATTCTACTATCCTTCTTACACAACTGCTTGAGTAGTAGGGACACAAACGCTAGAAGCAACATTTCCTGGATGCCCTTGCAACTAGTCTCCAGACACATGTTCTTCTTATCCAATCAGATTCAAGTATGATGACTGGGAGAAGGGATGTTTCTGTTGACTCTCCCTTCTGATAAACACACCTTGAGGGCTTTTAGCTTCTGTATCGAAGCATTAGTATCTTGGCTTCATGGGTGTCGGACATAGGGGATAGGGTCATCCATCTGACTAGTGTTTATCACAGCAGATGTGGTTGTGCTCTGGAGTTGGTGGGGACCATGGTGGCTTTGTATTGCAGGAGCTAGTGGCACTTGTCAACCTAGAACCTGCTTCCTTCACCTTCTCAATACTTCTATAAAACATTTGACATTTGGGGAAGTCATAAATAAAATTGTACTCATTTCAATGGTGTGCTACTCTGCTCTCTGGAAGTAAGACTAGAATGGGTCCTGGAGAGAAAGGGCAGACAGGAATGCCACATGTATTGACCACTCATTGTGAGTTAGGAAGCAGCATTGGCAATCTATGTAACTCCCTCACTTTAATCTTTACAGGATAGAGGTGGGTGGGGTGGGGGTGGGGACTGAGTTACTTCTTCAAGCCCCACAGCGGTGAGGACCTAGTGCAGATGTGTGACATACCTTTGATGTTCAACACGCTTCCGAAAGTGCTTCTTCGGGACATGAAGGCACTGGGTGAAAAGCGATAGAACAGCTCTTCCCATTTGCAAGCAGCTTGCAAATTACCATGTTGTGTTTTCGGATGGCTAAAGGTTATAAAATGAACTTAGAAGATTATGCTCTTTGACCTTAGAGTGACAAACAGAATGTGCGACAACACAAGGTGTTTACAGCATCAAAGGCAGATGTCATCAGACTCCACCCACATTTCAATTCCTCTCAAAGTAGTAGCCAGGAAGCAGGTGACTACCTTAAGCCACCCATGTAGCTGAGCTGCTGTAATCACTCTCCAGCAAGACTTTCTCAAGGACTTCCTTCCCCCTGCTCTCCCAGAAGCCTTCACTCCACGTTTAGGTAAATGGGCCCATTCCTTCCATCACTGCTGCCTGTCTGTGACAAACAGCCAGTGTGGCCTCTCATTCACGGGCACTCTTCCTACCTCCTCAGCTCACTGTCCCCTTGGGAGAAGCTTTGAGCTACAGGGGAACAGTCCTCCCAACCCCGCCCTCTTGAATCCCTGACCTTTCATTTCCACCGACCTCATGCCCCACTCCCTGGTAGCTGGGAAGGCAGTGCCTCTAATGCTTATGATGCAATCACAGATCAGGACACGCTTTCAGAACACAGCCTGTCCTCCTTCCGACAGGCTCTCCTCAGGCCTCCCTGCTCACTTTCCCTGGTTTCCATCCTTTCCCTCCCTCAATCCTTTTCCCTGCATAGTCAAATTAGGTTCAGTAGTTGATCCAAACATTCTCCTGCAGCATCCTAAATTCCATTTCCCTCCATTGTTGTCATGTCAGAGGCAACATAAATGCCAAGTGTACCTCCTGGTCTGCTTTCTTGACCACGTGCCCCTGACTTTGAAGCATTAGAGTGCCATGTCTGGACTGAATGGATGTCATCATGTGACAGCCTCCCCTCACCACATGGCACTCTCATTTTGCCTGTCCACTGTGTCTCCTCACTGAGTTTAAACTTCCACTCAACACAATAATTATTTAAGACCTGAATTCTACTCAAGATCCTATTTCTACCCTCCTTGCTCTCCGCAGGTGACAGAGAAACAGAAGCATGGTTGGAGCGAACACTGCTTGAACCTTCTTTCCTTCCTGTTCAAAAGGGTGAGGTTGGGGCTGGAGAGATGACTCAGAGGTTAAGAGCACTTGTAGCTTTTGTGGAGGACCTGTGTTCAATTCCTAGCACCTAGGAGGGAAAAGCCATCCTGGAACAAGGAATACAATGGGAATAAGATGAGTCCTATCCTTAATATGGAATAAAGATTACCAGGCCAAGAAAAAGTGAATGAAAGGGAAAATGAACTTAGATGATGGCGCGTGGGTGGAACCCACCACCACTCACAATCCCACTCCAACTGGTACACCTCCGGGGGTGGGGGAGCACCACACTGAGATGGGGGAGGCAGGACTACAGGCATTTAGGAAAACCCTCTCCTATCTTGGTGTCACAGAAGAACCATCACCTTGGAGACTTACAGAATGGAGTGAGGACACATCAGCAGCAACTCCTGTTGGCCAGAAAGTTGGTTGATAGTTCTACAGACATTAGCCTATTCGCATGGCTCTCTGGGTCTTGGTAGCCACCTTTATAAGAGTTGGTTTCTGCCATTCCTTGATTGAAACAGACATTGAATTGAGAATGGAGCTAAATAAAGTAACTGCCCATTTTGGACACTGGAGTGGATGACCAGTATACAGAGGACTAGGGTGATACCTATGACATGGTAAACAAAAGACACAGACTCCCATAAAAAACTACACTAGTCTGGAACTTTATCTTTCCTGGAGAAGATACACAAGGGCCTTAAACCCACAGGAAAGGTCAATACTTAGTGCTAGAGGGTTACCTTGTTATACCAAGTCAGGTTTCTTACTATCTAAGTGTCAAAGTAGTATATGGTTGAGAGGAGAGCAGAACCAGAATTAACAAGTTCAAGTATTGTGGAATATTATTTTAAGATGTGTTACATTTGTCTATGCTGTGGAATCTTTGTTTTAATGATGCAAAGATGTGCTGCATTGTTTTATGTTGCATTTGTTTAACTCTGAAGCTGTGATACTTGCTTGTCTAAAACTCCTGATTGGTTTAACAAAGACCTGAATGGCTAACAACAAGGCAGGAGAAAGGTTAGGCAGGGCTGGTAGGCAGACAGAATAACAAGGAGAAGAAATCTGGGAAAAAGGATGAAGGATGGAGAAAAGAAGAACCAGTCACCAAGGTACACAGCCAGACACAGAATAAGAAAGAAAGAAAAGCAGGGCGTTGGTGGCGCACGCCTTTAATCCCAGCACTCGGGAGGCAGAGGCAGGCAGATCTCTGTGAGTTCGAGACCAACCTGGACTACCAAGCGAGTTCCAGGACAGCCTCCAAAGCCACAGAAAAACCCTGTCTTGAAAAACCAAAAAAAAAAAAAAAAAAAAAAAAAAAAGAAAGAAAGAAAGAAAGAAAAGGTACACAGAAACAGAGAAAGATAAAAGTCCAGAGGCAAAAGGTAGACAGGAAAATTTAAGTTAAGAAAAACTGGCAAGAAACAAGCCAAATCCAGGCATTCATAACAAAGAATGTGACTCTGTGTGTGACTTATTTGGGTGGCAGGCCCCAAAGAATAAAAACAGCCAACAACAGAAAGCTGTGGAGGAAGGAAGTCTCTGAGATCTACTCTAGCCTCAGCCATGCTCATGAATTTTACCCTGCACTTGTTTGTGCCTTCAACCAGAAGACACCCTATCCCCTCAACCCACAGCCAATTTAAGAACATAGTGCCATATAGAAGGCAAGTATAAAGCACCTGTCCACAAGTTCAAGATGCTGATCCAGCCATTTAAACCTTGATTCTTGTCTTCGTTTAATTTCCTGTTGCCATGATAAAGATATCCTGACAAAGGCAGCTTAGGGGGAAAAGAGCTTGTTTGACTTACAACTCCAGGTTATGGTCCATTATTTTGGGGAAATTAAATCAACAGGAACTTGAAGCAGCTAGCCACATCCACTGTCAAGGGCAGTGAGAAAGCAAAGACATACACACTAGTACGGGGCTCACTTTCTCTACAAGTCCAGGACCCCTGCCTAGGGAATAGAGCCATCTACAGTGGGTAGGTCTTTCCACCTCAATTAACACAGACAAGATACTCCTCCACAGTCATACCCATAGGACAACCCAGTTTAAACAATCTCTCACTGAAAGTTCTTCCTGAGAGATTCTAGTCTATGTCAAGTTGACAATTAGAACTAACCATCACCCCTTACCAGCCACTCACTCACTGCAAATGGAAGAACCAAGGACAAGTTAAGGCAGGAGAATAGGGTCTCAGCATTCAGAAACATTACTCCAGACAATGATCTACCTCCCGGTCTCCCTTTTCTTCTGGATTTCTGCAGAATGGGGAAGTCAGAGATGGAAGAATGATCGATGAGAGCCCTTAAAGTTAAAACTCTGACTTTACAGGGCTGGAGAGATGGCTCAGAGGTTAAGAGCACTGACTGCTCTTCCTGGGGTCCTGAGTTCAATTCCCAGCAACCACATGATGGCTCAAAACCATCTATAATGAGATCTGGTGCCCTTTTCTGGCCTGCAGGCAGACATGCAGACAGAACACTGTATACATAATAAATAAATCTTAAAAAAAAAACTCTGACTTTACTTCGCACAAACCTAGCTGGGCATGGAAGAGGAGCTGGAACTAGACATGCCCTTCCTCTGTATCCAAGTCATCCAGCGATGGTGGCTTGAACCTGCTGTCCCATGAAACACTGCTCCCTTCTGTTCTCTTCTCTGGTGTCTAGAAGGTAAGATTGCTTTTTCCCTTTCTTTCCTACTCATTGCTGGCAAAATGCTAGCAGGATAAGCCCTAAGGTCCTCTTGTCTCAGAGACTCCATACAGGGTTTATTTCTTCTGTGAAAGCAAGACAAGAGTCTCAGTAACGGACAATTAAGCAAAATTACACAAGGTCTGAGTCCTGTGGTCCCATTTCACAAAAACAATTTCCCCTGGCAAACAATTTGCTCTTCCTGTCAGCATCCAAGTAACACAGGTCCACACCCATGGCCTTGGCAATTCATCTACAGACCTGCAGAGCCTGCAGCACCTGGGAATTCTCCCCAGAGATCTAGAAAGTCAAAAAAACAAATCAACAAGTCAAGCTACAAGGCTGCCTTGGCAAAGAGAGACACATTAAGGAGGTTTGTCACTACGTAGGGAGCCCCCAAACACAATCCCCATTGCAACTACAAAACCAGCACGATACGGTCATTCCCACATGCTTCCTTCTCTTTCTTCCCTGGAGTCTTCTGCCCTTTCTCTCCCCCCCCAACTTCTTTTTTCTTTTTAAATATTGCACTTGGAATTTTTGTTCCAATTATGGTTTGGAAATTTCTTTTCTATCCTTCAGACAGCAACTGTAACAAAACTTCACAGGAGCTCCAGGCTCCTCTTTTGCCCAGGCAGCCTAAGGGTTCCATTCCAATTGACTCAATCTACTCAGGCTGATATCTGAAATGGTCTGACACCCACTTCATTAGCATCAAGGGCTAATTTCGTTTGAAAGGAGTTTAAAGCAGCCAGGATTTAGATTCTGGGGTTAATTGGTCTGTTTGCCACTGTTTGTCAGAACTCTATTGAAAGAACATCTTCAAAGCCAGGCTGTGATACTGGCTCCCACACTGTCTGAAATGCTTCAGATGTCTTTATCAGTGCCAAAAATGCAGTGAGTGAAACGGCCTTTTTACTCAATTATTTCAGCAAAGCAAAAAGGGGAATTCATGTAGATAGATAACCAGAATTGACACAGTGAAATTAAAATCCATGCTCAGACACGAGCTCAGCTTTTACTAGCAATGAGCAACAGGCGATTCCACCTGCCCTAGCTGGTTGCCCTCAGCCCACAGCATCATGCAGTACTGGAAGCTTCCTGTCTTCTTGTCTCCTAGAATCCTTTCTATCCTAAAATCCCAACTGATTGGAGTCCACCTGTTGCTTAGCAACCCCAGGGTCAATCGGGTTCAGTTTTAAAATGTCAACAACTGAATTCAAAGTTATTTTTAATTCAAAAACGTTTGTCTGGAGACAGGGAAATGTGTGTGTGTGTGTATGTGTGTGTGTGTGTGTAAAATAGAAATACATGTGCATTTTATGTGTATATATTTAAAAGCAAATTGTATTTCCTCATAGAGCTTCTCCTCGAACCTGTTCTTAGGCAAATCGTAGACTCCACGACTGCTTTTCAGAAACCCAAGTCTATACTCTTACTTCCCATTTCTTTTGGAAGTAGAGAGAAGAAGAAAGAGGGAACAAAGTATAACAATTAAGGATGCTTCAAGCCAAACAGAAAGTCTATCTCAGCCTCCATTTTATAAAATGTACAATCATTGTGGATCTGAGCTTACACACCTGTCAGATGGGCAACAGGAGAAGAGAATGGGCTGCCATTCTGTGATGGGCTACTCTGTTTACACCGATGTATCATGGCTACTTCTTCCTCCTATCTCCCCAAATCAAGCTACAACTCCCAAATAAAATTGGACAAGTCAGCCAGCAGAGAAACTGTGATAGCCCACACCTAATACAGTTAGCTTCATACTATCTACAAGTAGCTCACCTTTTAAGTCCCTTGGGCCCACGACATGAAAGCCTTCCCTCTCCGGGGTGCTGTGTCTGGCCTGATGTGCTTCGGGAACCATAACTTGCCGCTATTGAAATTCCCTGGTGCCAATATGTTTGTGTGCTGATTTGGGGGGAAATGAAACAGAAACCCCCACAGGGAAATCAGATTTGGAAAGCTCAAGAGCAAGGCAACTCCAGCATAACACCTTTCTGTAAGAAATCCAAATGGATTGCAAACTGATGCTATCACTCCATTGGCCTCTGCTAAAATGAACACATTAGCCTGCCTGCCTGCCATCCTAGAGGTCAAATTACCTGCTAGAGAGGAAAGGAAACACTAAATCACTGGATGCAAGAAAAACTAGCCAAGAGGGACCTAAGCAAGGGGGCAAGAGAGACTTGCCATCCAGGGTAGGGCCTCCTTTCTTGAAGGAGTGTGAAACATGTTAGCTAATAAGAACTGCAGGATGGGAAGGAGTACCAGAAACAAAAATGCATCCGCACACTTGACTCACCTTTCAACACCCAGGCCTTGGTGAAGTTTGAGCCACTCCTTTCGTGCCCAGAGCAGAGATCTGATTACTGTTATCTTTGCTTCCACAACTACAAATGTTATCATTACTTCCCCACTGATACGACTGTTCTACAAACACAACGCTTGCCCTCTCACTAGAAAGGCTGGCGTAAAAAGAAGGGAGGAAGGAGGGAGGTAAAGAGAGAGGAAGGGAAGGAAGAAGGGAGGGAAGGAGGGAGGGAGGGAGGTGGGGGCTAAGAGAAGGCCAGGATGTTAAATGAGCCTTCCAGAAAGAACTGAGATAGCACACACACAGGTGTGTGCGCGTGTGCATTTAAAATGCTAAAGCTAAGCACTGGATGGGCATCATGTCAGAAAGAGTGATTTATTTTATGGGTTCCTTTCCTCCCTCCCCCAAGTTCCCAATGTGCTTTGGGCTTGGCTCTTTAAATGTGAGGAACAGAAGCCTGAATCATGATAAACAAGAATTAGTTATAACTATGACAGTGGCATATCCCTGGCCTCCAAAGAGCCCCGTCTGCTTGCCCAGACTGCAGACACATTTTCCATCCAAAAAACAAAAAAACCAAACCCACACAGGGCTGGAAGTGAGGTTCCCTACAGTCAACCTGTCCTGCTTGCCTGCCACCTGTGGGGGCAGAAGGAAGTCTGATCATAGAGCCTCTCCAAGCCAGAGCGTGCACACGTATGCACACACACACACCAAGTCATAGTCAGGAGCACAGAAAATATGGCTACCTAAATATGCCGATCCCATCTCACAAGGCTGAGCTCTGTTAATTCTCTCTCTCCCTCCATTCTTTCTCTTGGGTAGTATCGGAGCTTCAAGGTGCCCATCTAGGCCTAAGCAAGCAATGTAGATGGGGCCTATGATAGGTCTGTTTCCCAAGACCATTATCTCCTGTGCAGCTACTAGTAGGCTCGCTGCTCTGTGACCCCCTGGCATGCCATCTGTTCCTTTGTCACACTGGCAATCAGCACTACAAGAACTGAGCATTTAGCACTACAGTAACTAAACACTATGAAGACTCAGCACTGTAACACAAACCAAGCTTTGCCTTGACTTCTCTCTTGTTTAGACCCTACTTAGAGCACTGTAAATGAATTTCCTTTTTTTGTCATGGATGCACAACCATGTCCAGCTTCACATTCTTGTTTATTTGTTTTAAGAGAATATATATATATATATATATTTATTTTTTTTGGTTTTTCGAGACAGGGTTTCTCTGTATTGTTTTTGAGGCTGTCCTGGAACTTGCTCTGTAGACCAGGCTGGCCTGGAACTCACAGAGATCCGCCTTCCTCTGCCTCCCGAGTGCTGGGATTAAAGGCGTGTACCACCAACACCCAGCTTTTAAGAGAGTATTGTTAAGATTCATTTTATTTTAATTGTGTGTGTGTGTGTGTTTCCTTGTGTGTGTATATACATGTAAGTGCAGGTGCCAATGGAGGCCAGAAAAGAACGACAGATCTCCTGGAGCTAGAGTTTATAGGTAGTTGTAAACTGTGCAATACAGGTGCTGGGAATTAGGTTTCAGTCCTCTGGAAGAACAGTGCTTGCTCTTAGTTACTGAGCCATCTCTCACGATCCCAAATAAGGCCATTTTTCCTTCTTTCTTTTCTTCTTGATATCTAATTCCTATAACTTCCAATGCATTCTTTTAAGCCTATCATTGTGACACACACTCAGAATCCCAGCACCTAAGAGGTAGAGACCATAGGCTCAAGAGTTCAAAGCCAGTGTTGATTACAAGGGGAGTTTGAGAACCTGACCCACAGAGACCCTATTTCAAAAAACAAACACATACACACAAAAATAAACCACCTTTGACCAACTAGGGCAAAGGCAGACAGATTTCTGTGGGTTCCAGGCCAGCCAGGGCTGTGTAGAGGCAGGCTGTCTCAAAAAACAAAAACAACACATATCAGCCTTTTACAGTTCAATAACAATGGTTTTTAGTGCACTTGTAAAGGTATATGATTGATACAATCCCTGCTTGCTGCTGCTTCTGAATTGTTTTGTAAAGAAGGTCTAAAGTCCTATAACCTGTAAGTTGTATAAATTAAAACTTTACCTGCCTTTTGCCAACCTCCTACAGGTCACTGGGCCGTCAGTCCCCATCTGAACAAGGTCTCCAGGAACAAGAAACAAAGACCCCTCCTACAACTCGGATCCTCTAACCTTCCTGAGAGCTCTGGTAAATCAATTCATCTTCTTTCTCTGCCCCACCCGCCCCCAATCCTGAAAGAGCTGGGACCCAGCAACCCATCTCTTCATGGATTTCCCCTTTCAGGTTTCAGAGATTTGGCTCTTCGGTTCACTGAATTGTGTCATCCTTCCCTGAGGCTGAGGAGAGGGAGAGGTCCACTCCAAAGGTCACAGGGCAAAAGGAAGTAATACTTTCCCAAGTAGAGGCTAACTCCTCCAGTACCTCTCATGTCGTACCTGAAACTGCAGGCACTGTTCGGGGGCCTCCCACACAGAGGTGGGCCAGAGTAATGCCCTTTCTCTATGTAACAAAAAGTGAGAAAATGACCTCATTAACCTTAAAAAAAAGCGGTAGAACTTCTGAGCCCTTGGCACAACAAGCCAATAGCAGGTAGGACCAAATGCTGTGGCTACAAGGATGGGTCTGAGGCCTGGGCTTGCCATAAAAGTTTTAATTTGGGTCTCTGGTCATCTTACATTCTGAACACTATGAAAAACGGCAAGCTTCTTCTAACACACCAGGGTACTCACCTTTTGTGAGACCTCATTCATGTGATTTCAATTTTTATTTCATCCAAACTAAAAAAGGGTTTGATTTATTTTTTCTTTTATTTATTATTATTATTGTTATTATTATTTTGGTTTTTCCAGACAGGGTTTCTCTGTGGCTTTGGAGGCTGTCCTGGAACTAGCTCTTGTAGACCAGGCTGGTCTCAAACTCACAGAGATCCACCTGCCTCTGCCTCCCGAGTGCTGGGATTAAAGGTTTGTGCCACCAACGCCCGGCTTGATTTAATTTTTTTAAGTTTTATTTCATCTAATTAAAAATTTTGAGGAGATGGGAGAATTTGGAAGGAGGAAATGGAAAGGGAGAAATGGTGTAATTATAATCTCAAAAGGCAAAAACATGTTTTTAAGACCCTGCCCTGGATGATATGGCAGACATTGGAGATTCCCCATGGAGGGCCTCACCCTCCCTGGGGAGCAGAGGGAGGATGGAGTGGCAGTTGAGGGGGTTGGTGGGAGGGCGGGGGATGAGGGGAGGGAGAGGGAGCTAGGATTGACTGTGAACCAAGCTTGTTTCTCATTTAAATTTTTTAAAAAATGGGAGGGGGGTTATCAAGTTGGCTCAGTGGGTGGAGATACTTGCTGCCAAGCCTAAGGACCTGAGTTTGATCCTGAGTGCCTGCAACTCCTGCAAATTGTCCTTTGATTTCTAGGCAGATGTGACACACGTGTGCACATGCAAATGCCCACAAATACATAAACAAAAATAAGTAAAAATTTAAAAAAGTTGAACAATGGGTAAAAGTTGAGGAGTGATCAGGGCACAGAAAATCCCAGAATCCTCCTTACAGTGGCCAAGACAGACACATGGGGGGGGGGGGGGTCACTCATTGTCCTGAAAGAGCTCACAAAATAGAGGAGTCCATGCAGGTGGCCAAGGCCAGCTCCCCACAGTGGGAAGAACAGAAAGGAGCCAGCGCCTTCTCGTCACAGGGTGCAGGGAGGCAAATCTGAGTTTGGAGTTATTAGTTAATGGTGATGATGGTGACTTCTTGGTCAACACCATGAGATTGGGCAGATTCCCTAGGCCATTGCTGAACATTTACATGCAGCAGTGGCTGCCATTTAGGAGATGAGAAAACCCTGTTAAAGAGGGTTAGAGGATTAGAAGAGGTTAAAGAGGTTAGAAGATCTTATCAGGGCCATACAACTAGATCCTGAGAGTGAAGGACTTTCCCCCATCTGTCTTTGGGTTCTGTTTTCCTTAGCAGTTCTGGGTCACCCTAGGCTACCATCAGTGAGCCTATCTCAAAAATAAACAAACAAGGCAACTACTTTAATTATCTCACTGAGAAAAATGTATCCCTACCTCAAACCATGTGAACAAAACAATTTCATTTGTAGCAGCCATTAAATAGAGCATGGAAATCCTAAGAACACAACAGGGTATAGCAGTGTGGTGAAACAGCAACACTGCTTCAGGATGAACCAGTAAGGTTGCAATGGAAGTGCTCCTGTGACACCTCACAGGCCCTAACAGACTGGAACATTCCACAGGTTACCTTTGTTCCCGTGAGGAAAAACAAGACTATTTAAAAAGCCAAAGGACAGATGAGAAACATATTACAGACACATAACTCCTTAACTTCATAAATATCTCCTCGGAAATAAACACCAGACACCCAACAGCGACTACAGGTAAAGGTGGCGAAAGGACAATAGTGAAGTGGTAAAAGCCTCCTGACAGAATTCCTGATGAAAGCAAACCATATAGCTGGCCAAAGTCTACAAGGATTAGTAAGAGTGTGGGCAAACACACGCCGAGCCAGAGCTGCAGGGCATGCGTGTCCTGTCAGCCCAGCAGGAGCAATTAGGCAGCCAAGGCTTGACTCCCCAATCCTACATTTAGAGATTTAATACGCACGAGCTTACATATGTAGGAAGTGGTTACACACACTTATTACTGTCTCATTATTCTAAGTAAGAAAATGTTGGAAGTAAATCAAATCGTATAATAAGAAGAAAACAGGTTAATAAACTGCGGAACAGCCTGGCGGTGGTGGCGCACGCCTTTAATCCCAGCACTTGGGAGGCAGAGGCAGGCGGATCTCTGTGAGTTCAAGGCCGGTCTGGACTGACAGCCTCCAAAACAATACAGAGAAACCCTGTCTCGTACAACCAAAATAAATAAATAAATAAATAAACTGCGCAACAAAGTGGAATGTTGAGTGTGTGTACTATGTGCTTTATGTGATGTAGTGTGCTTGTGTGTGTGATATGTGTGTGTGGTGTGATCGTGTGTATTTGTGTGTGTGTGATATTCTTGTGTGTATTTATGGTGTGCTCGTGTGTTATGTGTGCATGATGTGGTACACTTGTGTGTGAGATGTGCTTGTGTATGATGTGGTGTGTGATATGATTCTGCATATGTTTATATGTGTATACGTTGTGTGCTTGTGTATAAATTGTGTTTTTCTGTGGTATGTGGTGCTATGTGTATGATGTGGCATGTGTGTGATGCTGTGTGCATGTGATGTGGTGTGGTGTGTGTATGTGTGACGTGCTTGTGTGTATGATGTGGTGTGTGTTGTGTAATGTGTGCATGTGGTGTGTGTGTGTGTGTGTGTAGTGTGGCGCCTGTGTTTGGTGTGTGTTTTAGGTTTGGCACATATACATGAGTGTCCTGGTACAGGCACCCATACATGTACATGTTAAGACAGGACTTCAGGTCACTTCCTCTATCACTCTCTGTCTTATTGCCTTGCACAGGGTTTCTCACCAAGCCAGAAGCTCACCATTTCAGATGGGCTGGCTGGCTGACACACTGCTGGTAGCTATGTGTCTGTACCCTTCCTCTATCATTAATGATTTTGGAGTTGCAGGCATACATATTATCTTAGATAGGGTCTCTAATGCTGCAATGAAACACCATGAGCAAAAAGCAAATAGGGGAGAAAAAGGTTTATTTGGCTTACACTTTCATGTCATTGTTTATCATTGAAGGAAGACAGGAACTCAAACAACAGGGCAGGAACCTGGAGGCAGGAGCTGATGCAGAGGCCATGGAGGGGTGCCGGCTTGTTCCACATTGCTTGCATAGTGTGCTTTCTTATAGAACCCAGGACCACCAGCCCAGGGATGGCTCCACCCTACAGCTAGATCTTATGGAAGCATTTTCTTAACTGAGGTTCCCTTCCTTTAGATAATTCTAGTTTATGTCAAGTTGACATAAGACTAGCCAGTCAACTTGACAAACACATCACTATTAAACCACAACCTTTCCTTTCTTATTCATCCCCAAGGTCTTACATTAAACTCATAAGTAACTTTAAAAGTCCCACAGTCTTTACAAATTCAAACACATTAAAATTTCAGTCCCTTTAAAATAGCCAATCTCTTTCAAAAATCCAAAGTCTTTTAAAATTCAGTCTCACAACTGTGGGGTCTAGTAAAATAAAAAATTAATCAAATACTTTCTTACTTCAAGAGGGAAGACCCACGTCCACTGTTGGGATTTAAATTTTCATCCAAATATAATAAACCAAATAAAAATATTTTTAATTAAAAAAGAAAAAAGAGTAACTAACCAGGTCACAGTCACTATCTGAACAAGGCAAAACCAAACTCCAAAAGTGTGAAGACCTCAATGCCCAGTGTCTGGGATTCACTCATGATCTTCTGGACATCTCCAAGGGGTATGAGTCACTTCTCCAGTTCCACGCTCTGCAGCACACAGCTTGCCTTCTAACTTTGGCCGACTCCACTCCGCTGCTGCTGCTCTTGGTGGTCTTCCCACGGTACTGGCATCTCCAAAATGCTGGGTCTTTTGCTGAATTTGAACTGTACTTTCACAAATAGCCTATCCTAGACTCTCTTCATGGTACCAAGTCTAAATTCTCTTCATGACCTCTTCAGTCCCAGGCCTTCAACTGCCACTGAGGCTGTACCTTCACCAATGGCCTCTCCCGGTCTCTCACAGTGCAAAGCCTCAACCCCATGCCTTCAAAACTGTTACGAGAAGCTTTTTCTTTGCTAGCCGCTTTGGTTTATCCCCCGCCAGCCGCCTGGGCTCTGCCGCATTGTAGCCCCCAAATAAACACACAGGAGGCTATATTAATTATGAAGCTGTTGGCCTTGCTTGTCTCTTACTGGCTAGCTCTGCTTTAAGTAATTACCCCATAATTGTTAATCTAAGTATGTCTCTTACCGGAGAATAGTTCCGGGTTTCCTACCCCATGCCGGTTACATGTCGACTCTCTTGTGTTTCTCCTTCCCAGAATCCTCCTGGATTCCTAGCCCCACCTATCTAGATTCCTATTGGCCAGACAGTCTTTATTGACAAATGCACAGGACTTCCCCAACACAAAACCAGTACCGCCTGGGTGACTCTTACACTAGTTGCCAGCACAAGATACAACCCTGGCCACCTCTGAAACACAGCTTCTGTGTACTGACCCTCAAAAAACACTTCCAGGAAGATTTCACCTCAGTGATGTTTCTCTCTTCTTAATCACCACTAATTTCTCAACTTTAGTTGACCAGTGTCAACTGTCCCAGCAAAACAAAGGTTTTACTCTAGTAGTTCTGATATCTTGTTAACCGCAGCTGATTCTTCAGCCCCAGACAACAAGATCACAGAATCTTAATTCAAAATAGCAACCCTGATAGAGCCTTTAACCTTCCCTCTGAAATGTCACAAGTCAGGCCTCCATCTTCTCCTGCCTTCAACAATCTTATCTTCCAGACTCCTGTAGAATAGCTCACCAAGCACTGACCAGTCAATGGCTTTTCTTATTCAAACTTCCAAAGTCCTTCCACAGTCCTCCTCAAAATAACACGATCACATCTGCCACAGCAACACCCCACTCCTGGTACAAACTTGTCTTAGAGTTTCTATTGCTGCTATGTGTGTTTCTTTACATGGGGGCTGGGGATTTGAGCTCAGAGCCTCATTCTTCTGAGCCCCTGGAACAAAATGCTATGCAAATATCAAAAAGGGTATCAGTTATACAAAAGAATTAAGTTGGTCCCTTATTTCATTCTGTGCAATAGGCAGGCACTCTACCACTGAGCTACATCCCAGCCCCTATGACACCATCTTAAAAATAATATAGAAGTAAAGTTCCATGACTTGGGGTTTGGTAGTAGATTTTCTATGACACAAAAAGTGTAAACAACAAAAGAAAGACACATAATTTGAAATTTACCAGCATCAAAAACTTTTTAGTATCAAAAGATATGTGAAGAAAGTAAGAGGACAAAGCTGAGCATCATGGATCCCAGCGTAGGGGGACTGAAGCAGGAGGCCAAGGCCAATTTGGACTACATAGTGAGATCCTATCTCCAGAAAGAAAGAAAGAAAGAAAGAAAGAAAGAAAGAAAGAAAGAAAGAAAGAAAGAAAGAAAGAGGGGGAGAGAGAGAAAAAAAGAAAGAAAGGAAGAAAGAAAGAAAGAAAGAAAGAAAGAAAGAAAGAAAGAAAGAAAGAAAGGGGGAGGGAAGAAAAGGCAAAGACTCTGAACAGATGTTTCTCTAAAAAGGAGACGCAGCCAGTTAACTACTGGTATTGGCTGTCACTGATACAAACTTTCCTTTGATGATGATAAAAATCTTCCCAATTAGACAGTGACAACGCTAGCACAGCATTGTGAATCCACTGAAGGCTCCTGAACTACACACTTCAAAATAGTTGCTGTGGGCTAGGGATTTAGCTCAGTTGGCAGAATGCTTGCCTTACAGGAAACTCTAGGTTCAATTGACAACACCACACAAAACTGGGTGTAGTAGCACACACATCTCATCCCAGCACTTGGGAGGCAGAAGCAAGAGGATAAGAAGTTCAAGGTTGGAAAAAGTTTGAGGGAACTCTGGGATGCAAGCGACCCCATCTCAAAAACAAAAACAAAAAAATTTAAAAGGTTGAAATGTTAACTTTTGTTTAACTTATATTTTACTTCAAGAACAAAAAGACATTCTTTATGTATCAGTAGAACTAATCCCCGGGATACTTGCTAAGTAACATTAAAAGTAAGTCTCTGACTGCAGAACTATAGTCCACATGCTATCACTCATAATAATGCCCCTATTAATGTGGCTTAGCTTCCTGGGAAGACAGGCAGAGAAGCAGACCTGCATCTGAGCTACCTTGAACACAAGCCAAACACATTATTCCCAGGGTGCATGCAAGTGTCAAGCAGCACTTGCCAATGGCCTTGCTGTATAAGCCAGTGTGGTTACCCTTGTCCTGGGCTTCATACAGGCAGCTCTAGGCTGAGCTTTGTATTCTCTGGTACAGCCCCCTTTTTGTGTTCATTTAGAACTGCTAAGCAGGTGCCGGGGCAAGCTGCCCAGTACAGAGCTCCACAGAGAGACTCTGGGCCTCATGTGTATTCCTCCTCATCGTAGGCTGGGCACCCCATGCTCCCAGTCAGTCAGCTTAATGAACTAGGCTCCCCGCTCACGTGTTGAAGACCTGACCCCAGACACATTAAGAGGCAGGGCCTTTGGGAGGTGATTAGATTTTAATAAAATCCTGAGGTGGGGTCCCCAGTGTACAATTAAATAGACTAGGACTGCTTCTCTGACGTGTGAGGTTATGCTTGGAAGACAGCTGCCTCCACACCAGGAAAAGCCCTCAGCAGACACCAAACCTGCAGCACCTATTCCTGGACATCTAGCATCTACAGCTGTGAGAAATGAAGTCTGTCCTTTAAGTCAGTCCATCTCCATGTCAGCTTTGTATTGCTGTAACAAAATACCTGAGACAAGCAATTTATAGAGCAGAAAGGTTCACTTTGGCTCACTGCTTCAGTCCATGGTCTCTTGCTTTCCTTACCTTATAACACGGCATCTGGGGTGATGTGAGATGTCATAGCAAGGGTGTGGCAGGAGAGACTGCTCAGTACATGCAGTCAGGAAGCAGGAGGTACAGGAAGGGGCTAGGTCACCTTCAAAGGCAAACCCTCTGATAACCTACTTTCCCTCCACTAATTTCCATGTCCTCAAAGTTCCACTGCCTGTAGCACATGGGGAATCAAACCACAATACCATAGAGGGTGCCTTATGATAGCTGTCCAACCAATGGGGGCAGGCAGGGAGAAGGAGAGGGAGGAGGAGGGAGGCAGAGAAACAAGGAGAGGGAAGGAGCGGGGTAGAAAGAGGGAGAGGGAGGAAGGTAATAAAAGATTTTCAAGGCTACCTGTCTAGCTCATGTGTGCAACCAGCAGGAATTAGGACTTTCAGTTCTATCCTTCGATCTAGGGTAACCCCAACTGCCCTCCCAGGGCATCCCACTAGTCAAGTGCCATTTTTATGTTAAACTTAGACATTTTCATCTAGCATCACCCCAAAACACATCCCCTACTGTTCTTGGGAAAACAAAACAATCAAATGAGTTCCAACGCTGGAGGAATCGCCAACTGAGGAAAACTTCTCAAAGGACGGCACAGCGCTGTATTTTATGGGTGATTTCTGGGATTTTCAAGGGTAATTTCGACCATATGTTTTCCTCGGGTCACGTGATGGCTCTAGCCTCTATCCCTGAGTTAAATGTGATTGCTCGCTAACTGACAGCATAGCCAACTTCTCTGTTCCAAGATCCAACATTACTAGGAGACACTCACAGCAAACTCCCCAATCCTCGGGCTCTTACAGTCTGTCTCCTAGCAATCTCAGAAGCTAGGGCCGTAATATCTCACGACCGTGACCGCCTAAACACGAGCTGAACAAGGACAACGACAACAGACGTGGTAAAGTGGGTGGGGGAGGGATTCAAGGAGGCTTCAACCCCACACGAGAACTGCAGGCAACCAAGGCATGCTGAGAACGGGAGAAATAGCCTTCCCCAGGGAAGAGCGCACTGATTGGTTACCCATTACCAAGTGGCCAATCCTGAGAACATGATTGGTTACCCATTACCAAGTGGCCAATCCTGAGAACATACGTATGAGTAGCAATATGCAGAGTGAGCAGAGATATTTATGTATTTAGGAATATATGTGTATATACATAGACATATGTGACAACTGATGACAAAAGAGGCAGTGGATTGGAAAGAGCAAGGAGGCGGTGTATGGGAGGGTTTGGAAGAAGGAAAGGGGAAATGATGTGATTATATTATAATAATCTAAAAAGAATAAAAACAGACAAAGGATGCAGGCATAGTTGGATCACTCCTATCCAAAGTGTCCTCAAACACCCCTCCCCTTCCCGTCGTGAATGTCTATGCTGTTTATGTTTGTTACACGGGGTTGCAAGGAGGGTGTGCAAGTGCTCTGGGGGTGATTGCAGCACACAAATCTCCCCCAAACTGAGGCTTCAGTAAAGTTACATGATTATCCCATTACACAGCTGAGCTGGGGGTGGGGGGTGCGCTGGAATCCAAATTCCAAGTTTCACCCGCTTCACCAACTGGGCTAAGCTACTCTCATCAGCTTAGCTCACCTGATTCTGTTTCCCCAGTGCTAATTTATGTCTTCAGTTTGCATCCAATTTAGTCCTTTCTCCTCAGGCAGCTTCCTTGCCTGCGAATCCCCCAGGGAGGCCTTAAGATGACTCCTGCCCAGAAATTACTGCCTTTGGCCTGAACACACGTGCCCAGAGCGTTCCTCTGGGTCCTGAATCCACACCATGACATCGTCAGCCACCTTTGCCAGCAGCTTCTCCACCGGCCCACTGACAGTTTGAGCCTCTCTCTAGCCCCTTGGTAGAGCAGATACTGCTGCTTCCAGGGCTACCTGCCGCTCTTGTTATTTTTCTGTCGTTGACTTCGTGCTGGGGTTTCTAAACGCCCAATCCAACTTCCCTGTTTTCGTTTCTTTTTCTGTCCTTGGAATCTGAAGCATCTCCCGATTTACTACCATCTGCTACCTTAATTAATAGGCTGTTTACCTCCCCTGTAGGACCTTGCAGAGATTCTCTTGGACGCCATCCCTGACTCTGTAGAGTTGCAGGGCCCTCATTAGTCTTGGTTTATAATCCAGCCTTCAATCTATCTGACAGCTCGCATCTCCAAGCCAATTTGAATTACATTTTTTTCTCATAGGATTTCATAAGACACAAATACGCTTTATTCAAACCTGGAACAAATTACAGTTACAAGATTCCCTCTGTCCAGTCCTTTTATAATTTGAAAGGAACCAGAAAAGGAGAAGGGGGGGCAGAAAAGAGCATTAATCTTGTTTGTTTGATATGAACTCACTGAGTTTTTCTCTGCATTGAAGTCTCTGGGTTTTATTGCAAGCAATTCTCTTTCTACATAACATAGTTGGGCGCCTTCTGCCTCTTTCTGTGTCACCACCCTCACCAGCAGACTTACATTACACCCAGTGCAATCACACATAAATCTATGGCCAAAAAGCAAATGAAGAAAGTGACTTTTTAAACCTGAACTGCCAACACTCTTTACGGTCAAAGATGGTAACTTGTCTAGAAAAGAAAACAGCTTGTGATTAGAGTCTTTGTTGTTGTTGAGTCGAGGAGGTGACTCAGCAGATAAACCACTTACTAGACAAGTTTGAGGACCCATGATCAGATCCCAAGACCCACACAAAAGCTAAACCTGGTAGCACTGCCATTATTGCAAGTGTTCCTTAAAATGCAGTTCTATATGCTCTTTCTTCCCGGATGAGTAAAGGGAGAAAGACCGTAGAGCATCTATAAGATCCTTCTGTGGCTCAGACCCTGAGTGAGGGGTTCACCCCTATGATCACAATGATGAGTTTAAACCAGATTTACCCTCATCTCCTGAAGATCTGGATCAAGTTGTAGATCTCCAAGCCTTGCATACAGTAGTATGCTCTGAGTAAGAGTTTGAGAATGGGACACTAAAAGACTCTGCTGGTGAAGTGAATTTTAGAAACATGATAATTTCAAAACACCCCAGAAATACCAATTTCGGCACCTTTTTGTCTGCCATTTTCCAGGTGTAATGCTCAAACAGCTTCACTAATATGTCCAGCATACTCAGATAGTGGCGCCATAAGCCCAGCACTGAAGAGAGGCCTGTAGGTTTCTGGAGTCCATGCCTTCTTCATGGCAATAAAGAGCCTCCATTGTGATGGGAACTTTCCTTTTCTGTGTAGTTTTTTTTTAAAGATTTCTCAGCATAATTTAAAAAAGATGAAAGTGTTTTTCAGCATGCCCAAATACAGAGAGAAGCCTTTTCCTTGTCAGCCGCTTTGGTTTTTCCCCACCAGTCACGTGGTCTCTGCTGCGTTGTAGTCCCCAAATAACACACAAGACGCTGTATTAATTATGAAGCTGTTGGTCTTGCTTGTTTCTTACTGGCTAGCTCTGACTTATTTATCCCATAATTGTTAATCTAAATATTTCTCTTACCGGAGAAAAGTTCCAGACATCTTACTTCTCTGGCGGGTTACATCGTGACTCTCTGTGTTTCTCCTACCCAGAGTCCTCCTCAACTCCTAATCCCACCTATCTTGCTTCCCTATTGGCCAACAGTGCTTTATTGACATATACACAGGACTTCCCCATCACCCAAAGATATTGGTTCACATCAAAGCTCACATTAGCTCTACTCATCATAGCCGAAATACTAGACTGCCTAACTCTGCAAATTAACTGATAAACAAAAGGAACATGTACATGCAATAGAATATTTGCCTATGAAAAGGAGTAAAGTTCTTATATACAATACAACATGGGAGAAGGTTGAAATAAGATATAAAGACATACCAAAAGCAATCTACAGATTCAATGCAATTCCCATCAAAATCCCAGCACAATTCTTTACCGACCTTGAAAGGATAATACGCAAGTTTATATGGAAAAACAAAAAACCCAGGATAACCAAAACAATAAAAGAATTTCTGGAGGCATCACCATCCTTGACTTCAAGATCTACTATAGAGCTATAGTAATGAAAACAGCTTGGTATTGGCACAAAAACAGGCAGGCAGGCCAATGGAATCAAATCGAAGATCCTGATATTAACCCACACACCTATGAACACCTGATCTTTGACAAAGAAGCTAAAACTATACAATGGAAAAAAGAAAGCATCTTCAACAAATTGTGTGGCATAACTGGATGCGGACAGATTGCAGATAGATCCATATCTATTGCCATGTACAAAACTTAAGCCCAAATGGATCAAAGACCTCAACATAAATCCAGTCACACTGAACCTCTTAGAAGAGAAAGTGGGAGGTACCCTTGAACGAATTGGCACAGGAGACCACTTCCTGAACATAACACCAGTAGCACAGACACTAAGATCAGCAATTAATAAATGGGACCTCCTAAAACTGAGAAGTTTCTGTAAGGCAAAAGACACAGTCCACAAGACAAACAGCAGCCCACAGAATAGGAAAAGATCTCCACCAACCCCACATCTGACTAGAGGGCTGATTTCCAAACTATACAAAGAACTCAAGAAGCTAGTCACCAAAACACCAAATAATTCAATTAAAAAGTGGGGTGCAAAACTAAATGGAGAATTCTCAATAGAGGAATCTAAAATGGCTGAAAGACACCTAAGAAATTGCTCAACATCCTTAGCCATCAGGGAAATGCAAATCAAAATAACTCTGAGATACCATCTTGTACCTGTCAGAATGGCCAAAATCAAAAATACCTACAGTTTATGCTGGAGAGGATGTGTAGAAAGGGGAATGCTTCTCCATTGCTGGTGGGAGTGCAAACTTGTACAGCTACTTTGGAAATCAGTATGGCAGTTTCTCCAGAAAATGGGAACCAGTCTACCTTAAGATCTAGCAAAATTCTACTATTAGGCTTATACCCAAAGAATGCACACTCATATGATAAGGATATCTGTTCATCTATGTTCATAGCAGCATTATTTGTAATAGCCAGAATCTGGAAGCAACCTAGATGCCCCCAACTGAAGAATGAATACAGAAAATGTGGTACATTTACATAATGGAGTACCACTCAGCAGAAAAAAAATGGAATCTTGAAATTCACAGGCAAATGGATGGAACTAGAAGAAATCATCCTAAGAGAGATAGAGGTAACCCAGTAACAGAAAGACAAACATGGTATGTACTCACTCATATATGGATATTAGAGATAGAGGAAAGGATTACCAGCCTACAATCCATACCTCCAGAGAAGCTAGGAAACAAGGAAGACCCTCAGAGAGACATACACAGTCCCCCAGTGAAGGGGAAAGGGACAAGAGCCGCTGAACAAATTGGGAGCATAGGGGGAGAGGGAGGGAGGGAGGAAAAGGAGGAGGGGATAAGAGAAAGGAGGAGGAGAACATGAGGGATCAGGAGATTGAATGGGGAGAGGAATAGACGAGAGCAGAAAAGAGACACTTCAATAGAGGGAGCCACTGTAGGTTTAAAGAGAAATCTGGCACTAGGGAATTGTACAGAGATCCATAAGGATGACCCCAACTAGGAATCTAAGCAATAGTGAATAGGCTACCTTGAATGCCCTTCCCCTATAATGAGAATGATGACTACCTTAAATGCCATCCTAGAGACTTCTTCCAGTAGCTGATGGAAGCAGAAGCAGAGATCTACAGCTAAGCACTGAGCCAAACTCCTAGAATCCAGTTTCAGAAAGGAAAGAGTGACGAACAAAGATGTCAAGACCATGCTAGGAAAACCCACAGAAACAGCTGACCTGAGCAAGTGGGAACTCATGGATCCCAGTCTGACAGCTGGGGAACCAACATGGGATCTAACCAGGCCCCCTGAACATGGGTGTCAGCTAGGAGCACTGGGCAATCTATGGGGCCTCTGGCAGTGGAACCAGAATGCATCCCTAATGCATGAATGAACTTTGGGAGCCCATTTCCCATGGAGGGATACTCTCTTAGCCTAGATACATGGGGGGGGGCTAGGCCTTGCCCCAAATGACTTGACAGATTTTGATGATCCCTCATGGAAGGCTTCACCCTCCCTGGGGAGTGGATGGGGGATGGGATGGGAGGGTCTCATGGGAGGATGGGAGGGAAAAGGAACTGGGATTTATATTTAAAATAAGATTGTTTCTAATTTAAATAACATTTATTTAAAAAGATAAAAAAGCAGATATTGAATGGCATCCCTTTGGAGAAGTCTGAGAAAAGCAGCCCATAGAGACTGAATGTAAAATGGTTTCTGCTAGATAAAAGGAGGAAGAGAAATGAGGAATAATTATTTAATGGGGACCGGAGTTTCTGTTTAGGATAAAGGGAAAGTTCTCAAAATAGATTGCGATTCTGGAGTGCTGTGGAGTAATCGTTTAGTACGCTGTGAAGATTTGTCAATATGATTGGTTTAATAAAGCAACTGACTGGCCAATAGCTGAACAGAATAAAGTTAGGCAGGAGAGTCAAACTGAGAATGATGGGAAGAAGAAGGGTGGAGTCAGTGGAGTGGTCAGCAGCTGCAAAGGGAGCAGGGCATGCTGGAGGACAGGTAAAGCAATGAGGGTAGATAAGACATATAGGTTAATTTAAAATTAAGAGTTAGCTAGTATCAAGCCTGAGCTATCAGCCAAGAATTTATGATTAATATAACATCTCCATGTCAGTTATTTGGGGACCGGCTGGAGGGACAGGACTGATTGGAGGCCAGGACAGGAAAATTCCACCTACACTGGAGCCCTGCTTTGACCTTTGTTTTCTCTATAAAGCCACATTTCCCCTTGATCAGGGCTCTGACACCGGCAACACAACAACTGTCTGAGTAGTAAGGCCTAAGTCTGATTGCTAAGACATCTTCTGTCCCCACATTTTGTTTCAGACAGACTCTTGCTATGTAGCCCAGGCAGATACTCGGGCCTCAGCTTCCTAAGTACTAGGATTACATGCACGTACCCCCTGTCTGCCTTCTGTAATGTTGCTGTTGGGTATTGTTGGTGGTAGTCTTTGAAAATAAACATGGCCAGCAAGATGACTCTTAAAGTATTTGTATCATAAGCATGATGACCAGAATTCAATCATCAGAACACACATTAAAGTGGAAGGAGGAAACCAACTCTACAAAGTTGTCCTCTGACCTCCATTTGTGTGCTGTGGCATGTATGTGTCAATATACACACATCATGCACACACAATGATGATGATGATGATGAACATTTAAAAAGCAATCTTTAATGCAGAGAGTAAGGGACTACAAGGAACTCACCCCCGATTGGTACATCTTCAATACAATCCCTACGCTGAGGCTCAGTAGTGGAAGAGGGGGCAGAAAGATTTTAGAGCCAGAAGATCAGAATACCAACTTACCTATCTGGAAACAGTCTCATCTAGACATGACTAGGACACTGAATCCGTGAAATCTCAACAGTAGTGTTGTCTAAACAAGGCCTGAATAATGGTCACATCCGTCAACATGGCAGCTCAGATGGAGGACATGTCACAAGGCCCCACCTCTTGATGAGGAGATACAGGCAATCAATGACTGCTCAGGGAGGGAGAATTAGTTTTCTTCAGGGATGAGCTTCTTGACAGCTTGGTGAATCCCAAGGGATCAGTCCTAAACACACACACATAGAAATAACACTAAATAGACCCAATAGTGCGTGTGCGTGTGCGTGTGTGTGTGTGTGTGTGTGTGTGTGTGTGTGTGTGTGTAATAATTATAAAAAGGAAGCCATAAACTCAAGAAGGCGCTGGGGAGGAATACAGGAAAAGTTGGAATGGGAGAGGGAGGAGTGGAAATTATATCAATACAGTACTTATGTATGAAATACTCAAAAATGTTAAATTAAGAAATAATTTTTGAAATTTTATGTTTATGGGTGTTTTGCTTGCATGTTTGTTTGTGCACTACCTACACGCCTACAGAGCATCAGATCTCCTGAAACTAGACAGTGATAAACGAACACATGGGTGCTGGGAATTGAGCCCAGGTACTCTGGAAGAGTAGAGTGCTCTCAACCACTGAGCCACCTCTCCAACCCCAGAAATGAGTTTTTTAAGAATGCATAAATAACTACAAATGTAAATCCTTTGACCCTGAGAACAGCATCCCAAACCAGTTGTACCAAATGAAAAATTTCCTTTTATGGACAAAGCATCTTATCTGATAAATGGGTCGCTGGCTAACCAAGAAAATGCTAGGAACCTTTCGGGCTGTAGTCTTCCCATTCAAAGAGCAGATGAGAACAGGAGATAGGTGAAAGAGGACCATGGAAAAAATTGAAATAATTAATGTATGCCTTAAATTTGGCTGGAGGATTTATTTAAGAACATTGTTGCTTCCTCTACATGATCAGTATCTTCAAGGAAAATGCAATTTTTCCCCTTCAGATGAAAGCTACTCCAGCAGGAGGCTGTAAGAACTGTAGGCACACAAAGGTTATGAGACGGCACAGCGAAAGACACGGCAAGTCTGTTGTGTCTGAGAAGACACGGGCTTCCTAGCATTAAGTTCCTGCACAAGGACTCATGGGGTGAGAGAAACAAAGACCATGATAGGGCCAGGGATGTAGTTCAGACAGAAAAGTTCTTGCCACCCAAGCTCAAGGACCTGAGTTCAATCCCCAACGTACATGTGACATCCTGGATAAAGCCACATGTACTTGTAATCCCAGTGGTGGAGAAGTGGAGGCAGGAGGATTATCTCCTGGGGCTCCCAGACCAGTCACCCTAGCCTTCTTGGTGAGTTCAGGCCAATGAGAAACCTTATCCCAGAAAACAATGTCGAGGCTGCCAGAAAACCAGAAACCAAGGTTGTCCTCGGGCCTCTACATACATGTACACATTCATGTGCACACACACACACACCCGACCAGACTATGATGGTGCGCTATGGCAGAAAGTCTTTTGGGACATTGCTTCTGTGAGAAACAGACACCCATTCCCCTGTAGAAAGTGAAGTAGCACTTAACCATCACAAGGAAGAATACCATTAATCTTTGCCTGGAGTGAATTGCCAGTAGAATGCCTGAGAGTCGGGAACAGAGCTTGAGGCTAAGTGAGATGGACCCATGGAAGCAGTGAAATGGGGCATGCCTATATAAACTGCAGGTTTTGTTAGACATACTTTCTGCCCTCTTTTAATAGTTAACCTGACCCCAGCTCAGGAATCCAAGATAGCAAGGCATCCATTGTGCCCCTGGAGAAAGCTTTGCAAACCCGAGTAACTTACAGCTTTGGCTGCAGCCATTGTCCCAGGGGTTCTGGAATGGCCCTTCCCTCTTGGTTCTTACAGCCCTCACAGAGCTTATCTCCAGCAGGAGACTCAAGGGTTTATGATTTTAAAACATAACTTGAGTAAGTCTCCATCTTATCTCAGAATGAGTTTCCCTCTCACTCAGCGTCCCAGCTGCTTCTTGCTGCCCAGCCAGACTCCTGCAGAGATAAAAATATAACTCATTTAGGTAAATGATTAAATTGAAAGTTACAATATTACTGATTAAGTTTGAACAAAGAAGAGGGGAAAGAAAGCAAATTCTTTGAGAGGGTCAAGGAAATGCCTGTCCTCCTATATGACCCTCAGGCAGCTCCCACCCTGAATCAGGAGGGTCTTTCTTATGAGGGCTCCCTTGAGGGAACCTCCCCAACGCAGTGTCACTCAGGGTCTCCGCTTTCAATCTCAATCTCAGAACAACTATTTATTGTCTCATGAGTGTCTGTGTGTGTGTGTGTGTGTGTGTGTGTGTGTGTGTGTGTGTGTGTGTGTGGTATGTCTGTGTCTGTGTGTCTGTCTGTGTGACTGTGTGTTCCTTGGGCTGTGTAGGAGACTTTCAGAGTCAAGAGTATTTCTTGAACCTACCAGTCCTGAAGTTGCTGGGAAAGATGTGGGTTATGTAAAGAGAATCAGGGTGATGACACATGGTGAATGATTTAGAGTATGTAAAAGTGAGTATAAGGAATACAGGTGACAGATAAAGATAAAATAGCCCCCAAGGTATATGATAAGGCAGGGCCTGGATGGGGCACACTTGTGGGGAGGAGAGAGGTACCGTAAGAACCCAATGTTATCCTTCTCAGAGGCCAGTCCCCAAGTTGCATGAGCCCAAGAGTCAGTGTTTCCCTATAACAGAAACTCTGGGTACCACCCTTGCTACATCTTCATTCCAGCCCTGTGGCCCACAAATTTCCAAAGACACCAAAGGCAGGCTCTACCCTCTTACCTTAATTCCTGTATGATAGAAGGAAGAGAAACATTCTAGCAAGTCAAAACTTGTCTGTCCATCATAGCCATCCAACAATCACCACAGCTTCCTACTTGCCCCACTTTCTTGCTGAATTCCTAGTCACAGGAAGCCCCAAGTAGCCTGGACAGAAGAGCTGGGCACCCTCCAAATCCTCACTGAGAGGATAGGAAGCCAGGGAAAGTGACATCATTGTTCTTGTTTCATTTTGCCCTAGTGCCAAGCCCTGTGCTACTGATAAGGATGGGTAAGGAGATACGCCCTCACTGAACAAAGACAGCTGTCATTCAACTGTCCTTTAATAATTAGTCACACCACCAGAATGGCACCCCAACCCTTTACCACTGTAGACTCTGGGATACTAAGTGGATGGGAGAAAGATCCCAGAAGATACAGCATCTAGGGGGACAATGTTTTACAGGAACCATGTGTCAAGAGAATGATGTGTAAGGGGAACCAGGTTTGAGAGTGGAACAGTTTCCTATGTAGTGGCCCAGTCAGAACCCTAGTCTGGAGGCTCCCATTAACCCATGCAAACCTTCCAACTATACAGAGCCCCTTATCACAACCCAGCTTGACCTTAGCCTTTGAGGGGTTTTTTGTTTTGTTTTGTTTTTCAAGACAGGGTTTCTCTGTATTGTCTTGGAGGCTATCCTGGAAGCCTTTGAATTTTTGTTTGATTTTTTTAACACAATGTTTTCTAGGGCCTTTTGTTTCATTTTGCTCTTGTTTACAAAAAAAATAATTAGACAATACTAACTTTCTTGCCATATACCCCTTTATTAAAACTGGCATTGAGGTGGTACTTTCACAATAGACATGCCAATACAGAGTTATAACTATTAGCTAAAGCCCATTGTCAACATGCTTGGCCTTATACATTCTATGGGTTTTGAGAAATGAATGGTAACATACATCTACCATTATAGGATTGTATAGAAAACACCCAAACCTAAAATCTGTAGTGATATTTTATTTGTGATTTATTAAAGCTTGCCTGAGGATTCAGAAAGCAAAGTCAACCATAAGCCATAGAAACCAGGCACACACCTTTAATCCCAGCAGTCAGAAGCTCGGAGGTGGTGGTACACACCTTTAATCCTAGGACTCAGGGTTAAGAGGTAGACGGGTCTTTCTGAGTTCAAGGCCATCCAGGGATACACGAGATTGAATCAGTCTAAATGAGTAACAAATCACATACCTTTAATCTCAGCACTAGAGGGGTATAAAAGATAGAAGCACGGTCCTCAGTAATCAGTAGGAAGCATTCATTCTCCAGTCTCACTGAAGATAGCACATTCATTCTCCAGCCCCGCTGAGGAGAGGTTACAATCTGAAGCTTGGTGAGAGCTCATGAAGACAGGATCAACTCATTTCAGCCTGAGGTAAAGGTAAGAAGCTAGTGACCAATTACTTTGCTTTTCTGAATCCTCAGGCAAGCTTTAATAAGTCATAAATAATATATCTCCATGTTCTACTGGGCCATCCTCTCTGCCCCTAAATTGGCAGAAGTATGCTTTTATATCCAATCTGCTGGACATGTGTATATGGTCTTACTTTTCCTCTTAAAGAAATGATGTTGATTAACTCAGGTAGGATCATCATAAACCTAAGCTCACCAAGCCCAGTCAGAGATATTCAAGTCCTCACTCCCCCAGTTTCTGAATAGAATGCAACACTCTTTTATCCCGACAGAAGCTCTCTCCAGGATCCTGCAACAGAACTCAGTGGCCGCTCCGGTCTGGCCAAAGAGGATGAGGGCAGAGGATGGAGGCACTGTCTTTGTACCCTTGCTTGTGAGTGAATAGATTGGGTACAAGTGAAATCCAACTTATGCTGAACTGGATGGAAGATAAGTATGGGTAAGCGGTGAGAGCTCGAGAGGAGACAGAACATAGCAATGCCAAGTAGCCATTCTCAAAGCATCACCAAAGTCCCTTTCCAGGGCTCATGAGTTTATAACAGTTTTCATAGAAATACCATGAAATACTATCCATTCTCATTCTTGAAACACCATATGAACAGGTTTTCTGTCTATATGATATGCCGTCTCTCAACAGATTGGATGTATAAGCAGTTATAGAATCTCAACTGTCTTCTGTTAAAGCAAACAAGAAAGAATTTTTCAAAAAGTAAAAGAAAAACTCCCCTTTTAAAATATATTTTATTATGCTTATGTATTTTACATGCACACATATGCATGCATGAACATGACAGGTGCACATGTGGAGATCAGAGAACAAGGTGGGTTTGGAGGGATTGAACTCAGGTTGTAAGCCTTGGTGACAAGATCCTTTACCCACTGGGCCATCGTGCCCACCCCTCTTCTGTTTATAAGAGTCTGAATGAAGCTGAGAAGAAGCAGTGGGTAGAGTCTTCCTGCAGGACAGACTACCCACTGGCAAACATCTGGGTGCACACTACACACAGCTATGCACAAGAACAAAGGCTCATAGGGAGAGGTGCTTTCCTATGTGTGTGAAAGCAATTGCATCCCACGTCAGGTTTCTCCAGTAACCATGCAATCATTAGCCAGAGTTGAGTATATCACATAAATACACTGTTATCAACCACCTTCTAGGATGTACATCAACCTTGTTGCTTGTCTCAGCCCAGGCCACATCCGGGAATCTGGGCAGCCACATAAATGATATACTTCACCACTGGACACCACTGATCCATTGATTGCTCAAGTCATGCTTATTTGCTCAAGCCCTATGTAATCAGAGGCCTGAAGGACACCACAAAGATACTGGGAGACCAGGTCCCTTACCCTGACAGATGTGATGGGACATTGTGGAAAGTTATTTCATGTAAAACATGGTAAAGATTTCAACCCTCTATCTCAAATGTGGAAGGAGTGGTAAAAAGTCAAATCTGAATGCCTCTCATCCAACCTCACACGGCTGAGTGTGAGGGACACCTCCTTGCAGCTTCCTGGGCTGTCCCTACTGTTCCCTCTGCCTACTAGAACTCCTTCAACTCCAGCGCTCTTGATAGCTATTAGCCCCATCCTTGGGCCAGAGACCTGGAGCAACCCCACGTCTCACAACACCCCCTTTTCACCTGTTTGAAAGCACTGTCTTTTCTCTAAAAAAGATTCAGAGTAGGAGCAAATTCTTCACTCATTTATCTCTGTCTCTGCATGTGTGTGTGTGTGTGTTCATGTTTCCTTTTGTTTTTTCAAACTTGTTACATAGGATGACCTTAAAGTTCTGATCCCCCTGCTTTTCCTTGTCAAAATATCAAGATTACAGGTATGCACCACCATGCCCAGCATACACATTACTAGGACTAGAACCCAGGGCTTCAAGCATGCAGGGTAGGCCTTTCCCCACTGATCCGCAAGCATAGCTCCCTAAGTGCCTCCTCTTGCTCTGAGAACTCCCTGGATCTCCCTGACCCACTGGCCTCCTCAAGTCTCCTTCACTCTTTCTGCTTCTGCTCTTCTGAAAGCAGACCAAGGCTCCACAGTTCCCCTTCCTCCCTTTGCTGCAGACATACCTTAGAGATAACAGGAGCTCTCACAGTCCAGCTAGGTGGCCCGGCTTCCCCTGGGGTGGGGGACACTCACAGGGAAGGTCAACATGGCTTTGTTAGAACAGAGATAACCCTCCTGAGTAGGGAGCCTCCCAGCTATCTAATCAGTAGATTTCCCAGGCCTTTCTCTTGGACTGCATATGTAAAAGAAAACAGCCAAGAGCTGAGGATACTACATTCCTTTCTTTATTTCCTTTTCCTTTTCTTCTTTTTATCCTAAGGATTAGGCCTGAGTATAGTGAATCATTCTTTTTTTATATATAATCAAATAGATGTATCAAAGATCCCCAGAGTATGCAACGTGGCCCAGGAAGAACAAGTCTCCTGAGCTGGCCCCAGGCTGGACTCCTCTATTTGTAGCAGGAGCTCCTGGAACCTGCATGAAAAAAGCTTCCAGAGTGTGCATGACAGGGAGCTGGGCAGGCCTCTGTGCTGGGCTGTGGATTGTGACAAGCATGGCTAACAGAGCTGCCAGGCAGAAGAGTGCCCAGGCCCAGGTGGGGAGGCCACTGCTAAGAAAAAATGTTAAATCCTCCAGCCAAGGCAAGAACACGGGATCACACAAGAGCCCAGAAAGCATGGGAGCCCACTTCCCTGCCGCATGTGTTCTGCTAACATCCAGATCTTAAAACTGCCAGCAGAGAAGAAAAGAGGAAGATCCCAGCACAGCCCTTGTCTGTTTGCCAGAACATCCACACACTCACACACACACACACACACACACACACACACACCCTCATGTCTACACACATGCACTCATTCCCACTCATTCCCACTGGCTTTCTTCTGAAGCTTTGTGTTTCAGGTCCTGCTAGGACCTCTCCGATTCACATCCCTTATTCTCTGAAGACACTTGGAAGCTTGAGTTTAAAGAAAGAGGACACTGGCCAGGTGTTGGTGGCGCACACCTTTAATCCCAGCACTCGGGAGGCAGAGGCAGGTGGATCTGCAGAGCGAATTCCAGAACAGGCTCCAAAACAGTACAGAGAAACACTGTCTGGAAAGAAAAACTAAAAAAAAAAACAAACAAACAAACAAAAAAAAAAAGATAGAAAGAAAGAGGGCATCTAAGTTCCTGAGGTAGAACCCTTGCCCTGTTAGTCCTTTCTGGTAGTTAATTAATGTCTTTTCCCTATAAGTTGTACAATCCCTCAGGATGGTGATAGGTTTCAAGCCCAATATCAATCTCACTCAGTACCCGTGACTCCTCCCAGCACTCCTTGCCCCGCCCCCTTCCCTAAACCTCTCCTCACAGGGCCTAGGCTTCCCCTCCTCCAGCCATTTTGGCTATGCCCGTCTCTTGAATGGTGACCCTGTCTTGCCCCCTTCTCACACAGTCCAGGTTAGTCTGATGACCATGTTCAGCCTGGACTTCCCTCTCTGCATGTTTTCTCCCTTTATCCACAATAAAAATTCTCCACACTTTAGGAGTAGTCATGTCCTCTTCCTTTTATTTCATTTTTTTCATTCAGGTAGTATGTAGATTTCCTGAGTCTTGGTGTAGCAACAGAACCACACACATAGTAGGTGCTTAATAAATGGGAGTTAAAGGACTGACTACAAGTAAGGATAGGTGATGGAACAGTGTGGGTGGGGTGAGGTACGCCCTTGGGAAATTTAGAGATCCTACGTGTTTGCTCAGTGGGTTGTCAATCACAGGTACAGCCTGCGTTTCCCTCTCTAAAGTAATAGTTTCCTGGGACCTAAGAGCATGGTTTTCTTCTGTCCTTCCTCATCTTGGGAGCACTTCCTTGGCAGCCTCAGAGAAGAGCTTGATTGGCTCCTAACTTTAACTCCAGCGTTTCTTGCCAGGGGAGTTCTCATAGTTGCTACCCACAGCTCCCCAGGGCCAGCCCTGGGTGGTCCCCAAAGGCCTCAGGTGAACAGGCCTGGGGTTTCAGAGGCCTGAATGCCAAGCCCCAGCAGGTGGTATTCTGAAGGAGGAAGCAGGGCGGCAGTCTCCTGTCTCAGCATCTTTGTCACCACGAGCCTGTAGTGCCAAGCCATGCCTCGGATGAGCAGCCAGCTCTCAACAGTTGATGTTCTCAGGCCTGTGCCACTCAACAGCATGTCCCCGGCTCTAAGATGTGCCACAGAGATGCTCAGCAGCCTCCCAGGTGCCTGGGCAATTCTAGCGCCTCAGGCATTTCCCTTCAACCCACATCCTCTCTCCTCCCCTCTCTAAGCAATGCCACCCTGATTTCCTTCTGAGGAATGAGCTCTTTGTCACTTGGACAGGATCTAATGGGATCACCATTCAGGACATTCGTCTTCCCTTAGTACAACCACAGATGCCTGAGCCCCCAGCACCGTACACACGCTCTCCCAGGAACCTGGGTTATGGGCAGAACCAAGTAGGTGCTGCCCCTATCCGAGCAGCAGCTCTGTGGTCACATTCCATCTGCTTCCACCAAGGTACGCTCTGGGCAGCCAGGCCTTCACACATTTGCCATGGCACCCCAGCCTTCTCTCTGATCCTTCCAACGGACACCACATTTTTCTACTTCCTGTTCTATTGCACATAACCAGGAAGCCCCAACCAACTTGCCTACATCCTAGAGCAAAGGTAAGGCGATCAACACATCTAACTGTCTGGAGAAAGCTGAGCCACACTCACGCCATAGTGGGTACAACTATGGCAAGCCCAGCACTCCAGGCCTGACACCATCTCCTGTACCACCTTTGTGTGAGGACTCCATTGCTCTGAACTGTTTCCTTGTCTCTAAAGTGGCAATGTTCCCTCACCTTGTGGCACTGGGTTGTGTGTTGATACAATGCACAGAGGATGCCTCAGTGTAGTCAGGGGTGGCCAGAGGGGGCTGGGTCCAAAGATTCTGTGTAGCCCAGAATAGCTGGTGGGGGTCCAGTGTAAAGTCCTGATAGGAACATTCTCCCCACTCATCCATCCCAAGAGGCATCTGAAATTCCCAGTCAGCCTCCTGCTAATTGGACACACCAGGGTCACTTCGGTGCTTTTGGCTGTGCAGAAACCTGGGGTGTCCAAGCCCAGCCTCCCAAAGCCCCTTTCAGGAAAAGGCTTCTCAAAATAAGAAGTCGGCTGCCAAGTTAAAGCAGCACATAAACCTTAGAACCCACAGATTTGAGGGAATTCTAATCTTGGCCCAAACTGGCAGAAGGAGGGGTGTGGGGGAGGGGAGGATGAGTCAGAGATTCCACCCCTCCGAGGGGGCAGCCTAATATGGCTTTGGGGAGCCAAGAGAGACAACTTAGGTATGCCTGGACTTTCAGACTGGAGCCATGACTCTGGCCACAAACCAGCCACGCACCCCCACACAAATGCACACACCTACCACTCAGACACACAGAGCAGAGCTTAGGGTAGGGAATGAATCAAAACTGAGCCCCAGAGCAGTTTGGAAGAAGCCGGCTGACCTACTTGCAAGGACACATGAGGTGACAGCAGCCAGCCTTCACTCAGAATGCACCGAGGCTCGACCCCAAGTGGTCCTGCCTCTTTGGGCATACATAATAAAACCCCTGGCTGACTCTAAGGTGTCCAAAATGCATCTGCCTTTGGATCTGTGATACAATACACTTGCTATGAGTAATGGAAGTTTCATCCCAAAGGACCTCAGCATATGAATGTTGGCACTGGGAGCATAGGGCTTCCAGAGGTGAGTTTTCAGCTCCTACCCTAATTCTATAGGTTATGAATACACAAGTTCAAGATGGCTCTTGAAGAAGGTGGTGAAGAGTTGGCTTAGTTTGGTCCTGGATAGGCTCCTCACTAGCCGTGTGACTGTGGGCATATGCTTTGACCTTCTGCCAACCGATAGGAGTGGAGAAGTGGTCAACATAGCCAATATCACTGAGAATTACCTGAAAAGAAGTTTTGCTGAGCCCTGGCTCAACAGACTGGGGAGGAGCCTAAGAATCTGCATTTCCAACAAGTCCCTAGGGTTAAATTAAGAGGAAGAAAGAGTGCTTTATCTTATCTCCACATCCCAAGTCCTCTAATTAGACCAACTGAGATCCATGACCACTCTGGCCAATAGTTACATAGTCACCTTATGGTAACTGGCCAGATCACAGTCCTGGGCTCCATCTCTGGAGACAGAACTAACTAACATCCTTAGAAATACATCAAACAGCAGTGGGGCTGCTGCAATGAGTCAGGGGAAGAATCACACTGGAGAAGTGGGCAGTAATTGCCCATGGGGTGGGACAGCGGCAGAGCCATCATGGAGCCTGATGAAGCTCTGTTCTCTCCAGCACACCTGGCTATTTCTGTTTGGACCTTCTGTTGAAGAAGTCAGATCTTGGTGTTGTTTGCTAGAGTAGGCTCTTAATGAGGGTAGGGAAGCTGTAGAGACACCATTTTCTCCTTCAGTAGGGACAAGGCCTAACCATTACAGACAAAGGAATTATATCCCAATACTTTCAGGAGTAAGGTAATTATTTCAACCCTCCTGAAAGGTATTCCTTCAAAAAACTTGAGTAACGCTCTCTGGTCACTTGGGTGCTCCATGTACAAACCTGTGCTCTGCAACAAATGTACAGAAAATGATAATTCAGTCTTGGACACAAGAACTTTTTTTTCTAAGAAAATGTGAACAAGCATCTGCCTTCCCCATAAAGGACACCAACAGCAGACCAAAGTATAATTCCCCTAAAGTCCATCTTGGCAAATGACCAAGTTTATTTGGCCCCTCTAAAGAGCATAGGTGAAAGGTTACTTCCAGGAGAGTAAGTGATCCCAAAGCAGTAGCATCAGTAAGGATTCTTACCCATCATGGATGACAACTTCTTCATAGCTTCAACAATCAGTGGACGCTCCTCTTCAGCTAATCTTCCATGGTCTATATATACTATCCCCTCCCAGGACCATGAGATCAAGTACAGCTGGGGCAGAATTACATACATCTGGGAGGGACATATAAGAAGGAGTGGACAGAATCAGTGGTGAGGCTCTAGTGTGCCTCCTCTAGCCTCTCCTTCTTTGAGGGAACATCAACAGGTCTCATCTTGAGGGTCTTCTCTGGAGGACATTGTTCTACAACAATCTGATACATAAAGTCTGTTTCTGACCTCAGAGAGACTCCTAAATAATGATGATTAATAAAAATTAATAATAATAATAATATGACATTGATGATGGTGATAATGTGGCTGGTGGAGGTGTTAGTAGACTCTCCCTTGGTCCTTGGGGATTTGGCACTTCCTTTGAGATTGGGATCAGAAGTGCAAGTTTGCAGTGATTTGCTCTAAAACAGGTCAATGATTTGCCCTCCTTCCAGAATGAGTCTACACTGTTCCATCCAGGTCTGCTAACTGAGGAGATGAAGGTCATAGAAATTTAGCATTTGGTCCATGTCTGAGGTGTAAACCTTGGACCAGGAGTAGCTCTCGAGTTTAAATTTCAATGGTATTCAAAGATGATCAGAGTACTTGACTCAAGCCATTTACTGGAAAATAGAATAATGTTAGATTTCAACCAGCATGGAGGCTCTGTGCTCAAGAGGTCTGAATTCAATGAAACAAGACCATGTGACCATGTACAAGTCCTGTTCCTTCTCTGTGCTTCCGTTTTCTCATCAGGAAACGTAAGTGCTTATCTCTCATAGGTGGCTGTGAATATTAAAATATAGAGAGCACTTGAATACTTGCCAGCTGTTTGACAAGTACTAATAAATATTAGCAATGATTATTTGATTCTGATGACATTGATAAAGCCCTTCCAGTGAGTTATCAGATCGGTTACACATCTACAGCCTTGTCCTTCATGTGACCATAGTCTTGAAGAAGATAATCCACAACATGTGCTATCACTGTGCTTTGCATAGACCAGGGACTCTGCCAGGAAGAGACCGGGAAAGATCTTGGAAGGGCAGTGTGGCTGACAAAGGTCTTGACTAGCTTGCCACAGGAGGGTGTTGGGAGAAGGAAACTAGATTGAGTGAGCAGAGATATGTTCTGAGCAGACCTGCTTGTCCATGGGGTAATCGATTCAGGCCAAGAGGATCATGCAGTTCAGAAGGCGAAGGCTACAACAAGCCTGGAAAATGGGTTATGTAGCATGCATTGATTTGGGCTTTGTCCTGAGGCAGCAAGAGGCGACTGAAGTTTTAAGCAAGAGAATGGAATGGGACTGTAGGATTTAAAAAAACTAGACAGCAAACAAAAAAGCAAACCTGAAAATGATAACAGAGTGGAAAGTAGGGCAGAGAGGAAGGGGCGAGGCTGAGTCAAGCGGGAAGCTGAGCCTAGACAGACACCGGCGAGACCTGACTATGGAGATGGGAAAGATAGCCAGGGTTTAGGACATTTTGTAGAATAATAGACAGGAAGTGGTAGCCAATATTAAATTAATATTAAACAGAGAGAGTGGGGTGGAGGGTGGGCAGGGCAGCAATCTCTAGCTTAGGAGGCCGGGTAGTCATCTTGACAGGTTAAAAAGTTCAAGAAATAGAAGCTGTGTGAGTGGAGCCCATGGACAAATATCAGGAATAGTTATAGTCTCTGCAAGTCACCTCTTCACACTTAGTACTTTCTATTTCTTTAACACAGAAAGGGACAGGAGCACATAGAGTCAACTTTCAAAACTTTCCTTGAGAAAGCCTCCATGAGAGCTCAAGTTCCATTGTTTGATCATTCCACCAGATCATTCCAAATACATCCCTAGGCTCACTCAGAGAGCAAATAAAACACAGCTACAAATGCAAACCAGTCCTCACAGATGACTGACACATGCCCAGGTATTCTTCTCAGCTACTATTAATTAACACACTTAAGAAATGTCTACTTAAAGATTCTACCAAAATCCAATGTCTGTCTTCAGTGAAAATGGGAGTTCTTTATGTAACCCTGTCCTTATGAGAGAGAGAGAGAGAGAGAGAGAGAGAGAGAGAGAGAGAGAGAGAGAGAGAGAGAGAGAATGCCAACCTTAACCATGGAATAAATAGAGGGAATGATGGTTTTAAAATTAGAGGTTGGAAGAATGGCACACTGTGAAATCCCAAACCCCAGGCAGGGTCTAGGGAGCCGCAAACCACATGGATTTGAACTTCAAGAGGAGGGCCTGGAAATAAAGAGTCCCAGGTTCAGCTGGGGAAGGACAAATTCTCATCCAAAACGCATCTTTACGGCTGGGCTTTGGGGCCCGGAAAGTGTTCTTCATGGAAATGCTGAGTTGTCCCTCCACATTCTACACCAGTGCGGTCTCGACTCTGAGAAAAATCAGACTTTCCCCTGCAACTAGGTCAACTGGATGGGTGGCAGGAGATTCCCCGGGAGTTTGTGTTTTCCAGAACATTAAAGAAAGAATTGCATTATGGACAGGGATGTCCTTTTTTAAATGCATTTATTCTTTCACAATTTCATATGTATATACAAGATTTACTTTAATCATAACCCCCTTCCCATTATCCTCTCTCATTCACTTCTCCCCATTATCCTCTCATTCACTCCTCCCCATTATCCTCCCTCATTCACTCCTCCCCATTATCCTCCCTCATTCACTCCTCCCCATTATCCTCCCTCATTCACTCCTCCCCATTATCCTCTCTCATTCACTCCCCCCTCACAGAGCCCCTTCTTCTTCCCACCAAGCTCAACCCCCTTTTCTGTCTCGTCTTTTGTTTATTTTGTTTGTGGTCCACTGCATTGAATTAAGGTTTCTTGCTTGAGCATGAAGAATTTTTTTACTCGAGTAAGGACAGTTTACCAGTGGCTAAGCCATTAAAGACTACGCATGCCCCTCTGCCATCAACCATTAACTATCAATATAGCTCCTTGAGGGGAAATAGAGCCTGATGAGCCCCTCCCTGTCTGTAATGAGATGCAGATGGACCCCATATTATGCAGATAGCCACTGCTACTGTGAGTTCATTGTACAACAGCCATTCCAGTGAACCTAAGATTTGTTACTGACTTTGCCTCTATCTGAAGCCCAGTAAACTACTTGTGAAAAAGAAAGGGCAACCAGACAAACATCTCTTCTTGCCCAGAGGTGTCATTTGTGAGCCCTATATCATCAAAGACCCTGGACCACTAAGCTCCACTCAGGAGTCAATGACTCAAGTGTCCACAAAAGCCAGAAGACAATTCTAGGAGTGATACTGGCTGTCTACGTGAGCAATGACCAGATGAGATGCTATGTCCAGTCTAAAAGGAACAATGTCTTACACATACCCAAGGATTGGGGCTGTAAGGAAAACGAGCCAATGGCATCAGCATTGAGATTTCTGAAAGAGTCATTGTGAAATATGCACAATCTCCTGAAGTCCTCTAAATTTTAACATTGAGAACAAGTTCCAAAATATCTTAGACATAACACGGGCCAAACAAAGCATAGCACACTGGCGCCCTTCAAGATCTGGGCTCTGTTGCCTCCCAACGTTATCAAGACAGAATTTCAACATGTCAGTGGAAGGAGAGAGGCCTTGCAGCATGCAGCATTAGGGTGCAGCCAGCTCCCAGCCTGAGTCCCTTCTGCAACTCTTCTACCCACCACCTCCTATGTTGCTTGGCCTCAGTTCCTCCATCTGTGAGGAGAGGGGAAAGGGCAAGGTGGACATCAAGGACTGTCTTCAGTCAGTATTCTATACCAGTGGTCAGTAAACCCATTCGCTGAGTAAGTTATTTTCTGCAAATCAGAGAAGCCCTTTAGCTTTTGATGGTTCAAGAATTAGGAGAGGTGGAGCCCAGGGTACAACGGTCCAGGTCTCGGCTGATGGCTCATGAGGACTCTCCCTAAAGTGGTTGAAAATGGACTGAGAATATGAAGCCACAGCATGTGAGATCCAGTGGCCATGCCAGGATTGTGTAGGTATCAGACCTCAGCTGTATCTTTCATCCTTAGCTTTGCAAGAGGCTCAGAAGGTAGGGACCTTATCAATGGCTTTGTCTACATTTGGGAAATGAGGAACTGGAGGCTCAAAAGGACTAAGCCAGGCAGGCCAAAACAAGAGAAACGCACACCACTTATGTACAATGGAATCCTATTTGGTTAGAATACTCAAGAGACTTCCAAGTTAAGATTGTCTTGGGTTACTAAGTGAGAGGGAGAGGGAGGGAAAGAAATCATGGAATAAATATAGGACACAGTAGCTTTAAAAGGTCACTAGCAAATAGTCAGTGCCTAGCCCAGCAGTTACCAGAGAGGCTCTGCTAACACCTGATAGGACTGATGGCAGTAGATGTGGAAACCCACATTAGGCAGAGAGAGAGAGAGAGAGAGAGAGAGAGAGAGAGAGAGAGAGAGAGAGAGAGAGAGAGAGAGTGAGAGAGAGAGAGAGATTCCAAATCAGGAATCTCCATCAGGCCCCCTCCCCTTGAAGCTCAGGGAAAGTCTGCAGGAGAGAGGGAGGAAGACTTGTAGGAGCCAGAGGGGTTAAGGACATCATAACATGGCCCACAGAATCAACTAAGCAGGGCTCATAGGGGCTCACAGTGACTGAAGAGACAATCACAGAGCCTGTATGGGTCTGAGCTAGGTCCTCTGCGCATACGTTATGGTTGTTAGCTTGGTGTTCTTATGGGACTCCTAACAGTGGAGTGGGGGTGTCGCCCGCTCTTTGAACCCCTTTCCTCCTACTGGGTTACCTTGCCCAACCTTGATATATGGTTTGTTCATAGTCTTATTGCAACTTGTTATGCTGTGTTCAGTTGATACCCCTGGGAGGCCTGCTCCTTTCTGAAGGGAAATGGAGGGACAGTGGATCTAGGGAAGAGGGGAGGCTTTGGTGGGGGAGGAAAAACTGCAGTCAGGATGCATTAAAGGGAAAAAAAGGTTACTAGCAAGAGGCTAGAAATAGGCCATGATAAACTGAGGCAGGACTCTGTAAGGAAAAGCCACCCTTTCTGGGCAATAAGCTCCCAGCTCCTATTAGAAGAATGGGGCTTACTGTTGAGACTGGGCTGTTTTCAGACCCATCTACAACCATTCAGGAGTGGCATGGGAAGCTTGGCATTCCAGTTAGTATAACAACCTGCCTCATCCTGGATTCCATTTCTATTTGTTTGCTTGAAATTCTTCCACCGTGTACCAGACTTTTCTTTCACAACTCAGTTTAAAAACAAATGAGTCATGTGTAAAATGAATGAGACTCTCTTTTTTTCTGATATTGGCATCCACACACTGAAGGTGGGAAGAATGGAACTCTGTGAGAGATGAGTCTGCTGGACCGCTCTTCTGCCTGGGTATCCTGGTATCAGGGAGGACGTAGTAGATGTGTTCCTATCCCCTGTCCCCAGAGAGAACTATGGTCCCTATCCCTGGCACCTGTCTACTCCTAGCATGTGCACCATGTCCCAGGAGTCTATACCCTTAGGCAAAACCTTGAAAGGAGCGTCCCATAGTCCATAGTTGGCCATTTCTTTTCTTGATACAGAGTCTCATTCTGTAGGTCAAGCTGGCCTTGAACTCTCCATCTTCTTTCCTCAACCTAGAAAGTCCCGTGGCTGCAGATGTGTGTCACTACACCCAGTCTATAAAGTCTTCTGTTATATTTGCTTGTTTTGCAGCCCTGGGATAAAGTCATGGCCTTGTAACTAAGGTATGCCCCCAGCCAATCTACTCTGATTTCTTATTTACACACACCTATGTATCAGACTTGAATAGTGTTTTGCCTCTTTCCAGAGATTTCTTAAGGTTATCCAAGAACAGCTATGTAGAAAACTGAACCAAGGGCTGCAATTTTGCCCTTATACTATGCTTGAGAACCCTGGGAACACAGGGTCTGAGTGTTTCACCAGGGTCACCTGGATGGTGGGGGCTGAGATGGGTTTGAAATGTGACTCCCAGACTGCATTGATGTTGAGCGTCCTGTGTACCATCTCTTCTCAGCCTTAGTTGAAAGTACAAGGGCTCCTTGTGCCCCACACAGTTTGTGTTCGATGGAGGCGGTAAATGTTGACTTTGAACCCAGTGGTCACTCAGAAGCTACCCCGTTGGCCTGGAAGTGCCCACAGCTCATGTGTTGGTCTGTGAAGAAAACAAGTTTGTGTATTGTCAGTGGATAACATCTAGGACTAAATATGACAGCAGGACAAAAGTAAGAGAAAAGCACCAGTCTAGCCTTGTGCTGTCATGAGTTAACTGTCATGAGTTAACTGAACTCACTGGAAAGCTGGCTCTGGAAGTGGGTTGTCCTCCCGCATTTCAGACCCACGCAATGTTTATCTTAAAGTGTTTTCCAAAGCCTCTTGTCTAGGACTGGGCTTCCCCTCCAACTCTGTGACAGGGAGGAGAGAGAAGAGCAAAAGAGCCCCAAAGTAAAAAATGTGTCTTCAGTTACAGCTAAAAGGAGGAGCATTTCCAATAGGGGTTACTACTTTTGTTTTTCAAGACAGGGTTTCTCTGTGGCTTTGGAGGCTGTCCTGAAACTCGCTCTTATAGACCAGGCTGGTCTTGAACTCACAGAGATCCACCTGCCTCTGCCTCCTGAGTGCTAGGATTAAAGGCGTGCGCCACCACCGCCCGGCTTGGGTTACTGTTTTTTATCCCATGGTATGAAGGTACCTCCTAGTGGGCGAGGGATGCCAAAAGTTCAACCACAGAAGCTCATCCATGGAGAGAAAGCTCCATCAGGAAATCCAGTTGGATTTTGCTGGATGTTATGTGTACTTGATTTGATGATGTCTCTCTGTCTGTTGCTATTTTTTCTTTGACTTAGAGGATGCCTGGTCCAAGGGGGACATACCACTTGTTTAGCGGCTCTGTGTTGTGATCCCCAGCTGATTGCCTCAACTGGGACTTCCTTAGTTAATTTCTGCAGGAGATTTTAAGTCCCTGGTTTGATGATGTCTTTGTATCCATCATCTACCAAACTACCTCTTGCTATCTATTCTTTTTTTAAATTTTCTTTTCTTTTTAAAAAATTTTTATTTAAATTAGAAACAAGATTGCTTCACATGTCAATCCCAGCTCTCTCTCTCCCTCCCCTCCTCCCCCAGCCCTCCCACAAGGTCTCCCAGCCCCCCACCCAATCCCCACTCTGATCCCCAGGGAGGGTGAGGCCCTCCATGGGGGATCTCCAGAGTCTGTCATTTCATTCAGAACAGGGCCTAGGCCCTCCCTAAGAGTCCAGGCTGAAAGAGCATCCCTCATTGTGGGATGGGCACCCAAAGTCAATTTGTATGCCAGGGATAAATACTGATCTACTACCCAAGGTCCCATAGATTGCCTAGGCCTCCTCACTGACACTACATTCAGGGGGTCTGGATCAGTCCCATGCTGTCCATCCAGCCATCAGTCTGGGGTCCAAGAGTTCTCCCTTGTTCAGGTCAGCTGTTTCTGTGGGTTAAACCAGCCCAGTCTTGACGACTTTGCTCATCAGTCCTCCCTCTCTGTCGCTGGATTCCAGTTCATTTCAGTCTTTTGCTGTGGTTGTCTGTCTCTGCTTCCATCAGTCAGTGAAGGGTCTGTTTCCCAGACTCTCTGGCAGTAGGATTGTAGGCTGGCACTTCCTTGATCCATATCTAAAATCCATATATGAGTGAGTTTATTCCATGCTTGTCTTTTTGTGACTGGGCTACCTCACTCAGGATGGTTTCTTCTAGTGCCGTTCATTTGCCTTCAAATTTCAAGATTCCATTGCTTTATTCTGCTGAATAGTACTCCACTCTACAGTTGATGGGCATCTAGGTTGCTTCCAGGTTCTGGCTATTACAAATAATGCTGCTATGAATATAGTGGAACAGACGTCCTTGTTGTATGAATGTGCGTCTTTTGGGTATATGCCTAAGAGTGGAATTGCTGGGTCTTGTGGTAGACTAATTCCCATTTTCCTGAGGAATCTCAATACTGATTTCCAAAGTGGCTGTACAAGTCGGCACTCCCACCAGCAGGGGAGGAGGGTTCCCCTTTCTTCACATCCTCTCCTGCATAAACTGTCATTGGTGTTTTTGATTTTAGCCATTCTGACAGGAGTAAGATGGTATCTCGGAGTTGTTTTGATTTGCATTTCCCTGATGGCTAAGGATGTTGAGCACTTTCTCAAGTGCCTCTCAGTCATTTTAGACTTGCTGTCTATTCTTTCATTTCAGCTTGCTATGGACTTAATACACTCACCCACTCAAAATTGAAAGTATGGTCATCATAGATTGTTTCTTTACTATGTGGAAAAAAACTGATTTGAGTATACCACACCTTTCCCTCATCACCAAACTTACACATTGAAGTTCCACTCCCTAATGTGGAGATAGACTTTGGAGATAGGGCTGTGTTATAGTTGAGAAGGGTCTGTAAGGGTGAGGCGTTTTCTTAGTTACTTTTCTTCTTGCTGTGGCAAAAGCAACTTAAGCTAACTGGTTTATTTGACTCACAGTTCAAGGGTAAAGCTGCAGGATTTTGAGGCAATTGGCCAAGTTGCGCACACAGGTAGGAAACAGAATGATGGATGTCCATAGTCAGCTAGCTTTCTCCTTGTTATGCAATCTAGAACCCAGGCCTAGGGAATGGTGCCACCCATTTGAGGGTGGATCTTCCTACCGTAATTAACCTAGTCAAGATAACCCCTTACAGGTATGTACAGACATTTGTCTCCTAGGTGATTTTTGATCCTATCAAGTTGATACTCTCTCTCTTCCTCCCTCCCTGCCTTTATGACTAAGCACCAAAGAAAAACCATGGGAGGACTTAGAAACATGCAGCCATCTATGAGCCAGGAAGAGGCTCCTACTAGACCAGACAGACTGCCCCCAAACTTGGACTTCTAACTTACAAAACTGTGTGAAAACAAACTTCTGTTCCTTAAGCTTCACATTCTGAAGTATTTTTATCCTGGCAGTCAGCCAGGGCTAGAATCACAAGGACACACCTAGAAGATGAAGGAGAAATAACCAACTTTGCAAGAGTCAGGGACCACCCAGAGGCCTCTCTGCCTAATACTCCCTACTCCCAAGATCTCCTCTGCCCTAAGGTATCCTATTCTCATTGACTCCAGAATGCCTTTCCCCTCGTGGAAACCTGCTATGTCTATTGCTAGGGTATACCAAGGCTGAAAGCCAATCAAGCATTTAGCTCTTATTTTACTGACCTGACAGTGGGTAAAGACTCTGCCAAGTAATAAAACACCTTCCTTGCAGGGACTATATTAAACATAGACCTAAGTCTCCTTGTGTCTCTGACTCGGAGATCACTTTAGTTTTGCAAGCCTTGTGCTATCTGTGTTCCTCTGAGGATCAGCCTGGCCCTCAAGATGCTTCCCCAAGGTAATATAAGGGATGTAGGCCGCCTCATCTTCTTTCTTATCTTCCAAAATGGGGAGAAAGGGTGGTTAGAACATGGACATGGCAACTGCTTGGGAGAAAGACTGGGATCCAAAATACTCAGGCTAAATTAGACTCCAACATGCAGCAGGGTCAGGGTTGATAGTCAGGGTAGATTTTGATACTCCTTGTTTCATCTCAGACCCTCACATTCAACTCCCACCTAAACAATGTTGCTTATATAAAAAACAATGTGCTTGGTGCACAAACGTGCTCTGAGACAGTCTCCCCTATTTTCCAACCCCTTTTCACTTAGATGTCAGCCAACTTATCCCTAAGGGAATCCTAGAACCTTCCATGCCTCCCTGATCCTGTACCCTCCATCCTTTCTCACTAGCTGCTCTGCTCTCTAAGCCCATCTGAACTTTCCTGTTGAGATGCTCCTGGGTCATGTTAAGGATCCCTCCATAGTGTAGCCACCATGAGAATCTTGAATGTTCTTATTGTTCTTAGAAGCTGTAAAAGCCTGGTCTACTAGAGTGTGTGTGCACATGCTCACACAGAAACTATAAATGTCCCCTCTCAGTCCTGATCTACAAGAGTGTGTGTGCACATGCTCACACAGAGACAACTATAAATGTCCTCTCTCCAGTCCTGGTCTATAAGAGTGAGTATGTACATGCTCACACAGACAACTATAAATGCCCCCCAGACCTGTTTTATAAGAGTGTGTGTGCACATGCTCACACAGACTATAAATGCCCTTCTCAGTCCTGCTCTACAAGAGTGTGCGTGCACATGCTCATACAGACAACTATAAATGCCCCTTCTCAGGTTCTTCTCGGGGTCTTTCCCAGTCCGCAGGTGCCCTGTAAATCAGGACATGCCAACAATGCGTGCCTTCACTGTGCTCTCTGCATCTTCACCCACTCCCTCGAGCCCACCCAGTCTTTAAAAAGAGTCTAAGTTTCCACCCTAGGGATCTGCACAGGGCTCAGCTTCCCTAGAGCGGCTGTGTGTACCCAGCTTTCTTTATGAGGGGTCACCCCTTCATCTCCTATCTCTTGCACTTGACTAAATTTACCCACTGTCAGGTCAGTAAAATAAGAGCTAAGTGCTTGATTGGCTTTCAGCCTCATTTGGAAGACAAGGGACTGTTGAAACCAGATCTGAGCATTTGGATTATCAGTCTCCATCACCTGTACATGTTTACAGCCTATGGGGGCTTCTCTGTGGATCTGTTTACATGGGGGAGTTGTGTGCAGATTTATGGGGCAAGCGACTCTTGGGTCACTTCAAGTCTTCAGCAACTGGAGCTGAATGGATTCTTTTAACTGCAGTTGTTGGGAAAAGAAAAGAACCAAAACAAAACACTCCTAGTTACATGTCCAGGTGAACTACAGTGGCTCCAATAGAGATCTATCCTAAGTGACCTTTGCCTTCTCAAAGGAAGGTAACAAAAGAGCCCATAGCCATAGAAATCTGAATGCACACAACTGCATCACAGTGATGGAAATCCCCACTGGGCCAGCAAGACCAGGAGAGGGTCATCCCCCTGCTATCCCAGACCAGTCAAGGAAGATGGTATTACAGGACAAAGTGTTCCCTCAACAGAGAGGCCTGGTTTATTTCTTGCTAAACAAGCACCCCTCACACTGACTGTTAGTTAACCTCTCGCCCTCTTTCCTGGTAGAACAGTGCTGTTTACTTAGCCTTGGGTTTGTGTATCTCTGAGGCAACCCCATTTAGAAGAACAATGGCATGTTGCTTACATGGCGCTCCAGGGGTGACATGATATCAGGAGAGCTGGGTTAGACATACGCACGGGCCATCGGCTACCTCCAAGGCACCTTAGAAACATTTGCTTGGCCAGAGGCATGTTTGGTGATGTTCACCGCACCCCTCATCTCCTTTTAGACATTTTAAAAAATAGGTTTTAAATAGGTATGTATGTGTGTGTGTATAGATAAATACATATATGACTGAGAGTTGGTACCCATGAAGACCAGAAAAGGGCATTGAATCCCCCGAATCTGGAGTTACAGACAGTTGTGAGCCACATGATGGGAGTGTTAGGAACCAAACCAGGGTTGTCTGCAAAAGCAGCAAGTGCTCTTAGCCACTCAACCATCTCTTCAGCCCCACCAGCTCCCTTTCTATTGGATTCCATTCTTGAAGTATCATCTAGTTTCAACACCTTGCTACCTCGAAAGTCCTTGCTTACAAGCCACCTTCAGGGGCCCAGCATCCCACTAATACATCCTATCTAAAGCAGGGGCCATCCAAGTCTTTTTCACGAACAACAGTGGATGGGTGGCAAGCATTGTCATTCTCAGCTCTGCAGGTTATCGCTGTGCAACCATTCCACCCTGCCATCATCCACTAAACTGCCCTAGACATTATGTAAATGAAGGGGTATGGCTGGATCCCAGGAAAACTTTAGTTATGAACCCTGAAACCAGAATTTTATATAATTTATATATATATATCACCAAATATATATTTTTCAATCACTTTAAAATTGTTCCTTTGCTTACAGGAAATACAAAAAGCAGGCAGAAGGTCCAATTGGGTTCAAGGACCTTATTTTGTCATTGTCTGATCTGAGCATGACTGAGCAAGCTCTCCCACTACCACACTCCCAGCTCAGATTTGGTGAGGGTTTTATAGGTCAGTGTTTTGAATTTGCCTTTCTTACTTGCAACTCTGACTGCTCATGGCTGATGACAGCAATACATGAAATACCTTCTGCACTTTGGTTCAACCCAAGGGCAGCAAGAGGCCACCAAAGGGCTGGGCTCCTGGGGAGAAGAGATCATTTCCTATTACCTTCTCTACAGTGATAATGTGTGCAGAGAAACACACAACCTTTCACACAGGAAGCAGCAAGGCAAGTCACAGCACCACATGAAGGAGCTGTCTTGAGTCTGCATGAGCCTCCAGCCATGCTGCCTTTTTCCAAGGAACACTTCGCCAGAAGGTCGGAGATGTTGACACAGGGCTTGTTTAGCATTAAGGGGCCCTGGTTTATGTGGTCCAGTCTGCAACACCATATAAAGCAGGTATAGAATTGTACCCCTGTAATGCCAGCCCTTAGGAGATAGAGGCAGAAAGATCAGAAGTTCAAGGTTACTCTTGGCTACATAGGAATGCAGGGCCAGCCTGGGATACATGAAGCCCTGTATTTAAAAAGAAAAAACAAATAAAAACAAGATGCTCTACTGTTAGTCAGGACCCAGCTTCTGTCAGTTTCTCCAAGCCCTGCCTCACACATGGCAGTCTATCCAGACAGCTGAGTCAGCATCTGACTTACAGAGTGTCGGGCTGCTTGATTCTTCAACGTAGAGTTTTCCTTTGTCTGAGGTCCTCATTTTGGTTTGCTTATCACACCATCACCCCTGGAAGTAGAGTCCTGCCCTGGAGAAACCATCTGGTCTAGTTTTTGGACCACAGTATGGAATCCATTCGTCAGCTTGATCTGTTCCATTCTCAAAATGGATAACGGGTCTTTTTAAAGCCTGGATGGACTGCCCATTGCTTGGCTATGTCATTGAGTTAATGCTTGTTTAAGTGGTGAACACAGCAGGTTGACTGTTGTACAAACATCATGATTACCTGAGATTCCCATTGTTATTTTCAATGATTTAAAGCACAGTCAATGTTTTTATTTGTTTTAGGTAGTTCACTGGGTAAAGACCTCAAGACTGATGAGCCCAGTAATCCATATAAAGAAGAAAAAACAAATCTCTTGTCCCTTGACCTTCACAAGTGTGTCATGGCATGTGCATGCCCGTATACATATAAAAAGTAATAAATACATTCTTAAAAAGAGGCATGGGAGAGAGACATGATCCTGTTCATATTCACAATCAACTAGAAGTAATAATTACAAATGTGTATACATATATAAATGTGTGTGTGTATACTTGTTTATCTTTAGATTTCTCTCAATACCTGCATAAAGAGAAAACAGCTAATACTTGAGTGCCACATAACAGGGATAGTTTGGTTCATCCCAAATTAAAATTTCATTTAACCCAAGTTCCATTTGACATGGAGATCATTTGTAATCCCATTTAGAGATCAAGAAGGCATCATTCTTTTTTTATTTGGCTTGGAGTTTTTAACTGTGTGTGTGTGTGTGTGTGTGTGTGTGTGTGTGTGTGTGTGTGCGCGCGCCGCGCGCTCATGCATGTGTATACATGTGCCACATATGTGGAGGTCAGAGGACAACTTGAAGCAGTCAGATCTTTCCTTTCACCATGCAGGCCTTGGGGACTGATCTTGGGTTTGCAGGATTGGTAGCAAGTGTCTTTACCCACTAAACCATCCTACCAACCTTGAGTTTGTTTTGTTTTATTTTTGAGATAGGGTCTCTCTATGTGGGGGAGGCTGACCTCACACTTGAGATAATCTTATCTCAGCTTCCTACATGCTGGGATCATAGCAGGATACTACCATTCTAAGATCCTCTTTTATTTTTGGTTTATGAAATGATGTGTTCTGTCTTTTTCAAGTACATCATGCTACAGATTTTGACTTGCAATGGATACAGAAAAAATTCACTTAAGTCCCTTCAACAAAGGAATTGCAAGAGTACCAAGCACCTGAGCAGGCATGCTCAGAAGGACTCAGAGTTCTTTGTGGGAAAGCAGTCACTTTTTCACATATATATATGTGAAAAAAAATATTTTTTTTAATCTCTGAACTACTCCATGGCCTGAGGCTCCACTTTGGAAATGTTTGTGTCTGTGCCTCTCATGACTCCTGAATCAAAACTGCAAAACAATTTTGAGGCTCCCATTCAAAACTTCCCCCAAAGCACCAGGAAAATGGGAGCCAAAGGGGCCCTATTCAGAATAACATGTAAGAAGTATAAGGCTTCTCTTGTCCCTCCCTACCCAGAATAGACTATCAATTCCCTTAAAGTCTTCCTAGGATGAAATGTGAGAGGAGATAAGCTCTGCTTTCATCTCTTAAAAACACCAATAAATAAGTAAATAAATAAATAACATGAAAACACGGGCTGGAGGACTCCAGTGTTCATGCATAAGCAATGGCACATTTATCAGTCCCCACAGGCTGCTCAAGGTTACCAGGCTGTATTTGGAAGAAAAATGGAGACTCAAGGTAGAGATGAACCAGAAAATCTCTACCCATCATCAAGTGCAGACTTCTTCCTTCATTTCTCAGCCAAGACGGGAAGGATGGAATTATTTGACATCTCAGTGTTGTGTGACTTTTTATGGGAAGACATAATCAAATATCTATTTATCCCAAATAGGACACCAACAACAGATGACCAAGACCAGCTTGGTTAACCACAAGCCACTAAGCTAACTTATCGGAACATGGATGGAGGGTTACTTACAGGAGTGTGGGTGACCCTCAAAGAGATACATCACTGAAGTCATCCAGCATGGATAACGACTTCCCCATATCTGCGCAGAGTATTCCCTTCAGTTAACCTTGTATACTCTATAAGCTCCAGCATCTCTCAAGACCATGTGTATCTGGAACAGAACTACATACAGCTGGGAGAGAAGTACAGGTGAGAAGGATGCAGGAGCCGGAAACTCAAGTGAATGTCTCTAGGGGGTAATGGCTGCTACATTCAGGACAAAATCAGCAACATTTAGCCTTTCCATTCCATGAGGACCCATAAAACCTCCCAATTATTGACACTACTTTGTAAGTGTGGAAGGCAGGCCAATTCATTTGGAAGGCAGTGCCTTTTTCTGAAAAGCCCAGTAAAGCAGTATATACCTTTGACTCATGATCTGAATAGTACCCACCTTCTCAGATCTGAAGTTCATAGGGCAGACACTTCATACCTGTGAGTATGTGATAATAAAAATATAAAAAACAGCAAGAGTTAGCAAGGATGTGGAGAAACCTGGATATTGTTAGTGGGAACACAAAACAGGATAACTGCTTAGGAAATGAGATGATAATTCCTCTAAAGTTTAGACACTGAATTATTTTGTGATGCAGCAATTTTTCTCTTAGAAGAAGCAAAAGCATAAGACCCTCTGTCATAGTTAGGGTTTCTATTGATGTGAAGAGACACCATGACTGTGGCAATTCTTATAAAGTAAAATATTTAATTGGAACTGGCTTACAGTTCAGAGGTTCAGTCCATTATCATCATGGTGGGAAGCATGGTGGTGTGCAGGCAGACGTGGTGCTGGAGGGATAACTGAGAATCCTATACCTTGCAGGCAACAGGAAGTCAAGTGAGACTTGGTATTCTGAACATAGGAAATCTCAAAGCCAACCTCCAACAAGACCATACCCACTCCAACAAAGCCACACCTCCTAATAGTGCCACTCCCTATAAGATTATGTGGGCCAATTACATTCAAACTCCCACCCCCAGAAAACCCTATAGATATTAAAAAGCTATTCATAAGGTCCATCAGTAGATGAACAAATAATGCAATATACCCACACAACAGAATATAATTTGGAAATAAAGATGGCACACTGATACACACTGCAATATGGAAGAACCTTATGTTGAATGAAAACAGACACAGAAAACCACCTACTATAGGACCCAATGTACGTGAATTGTCTTGTCAGAGAACAGATGAGAATTGCTAGGAAGAGAGTTGGGGAGTGGCTGCTCATGGGTACTGGGCTTCTTTCTGGAAACTTGGGAATGAAATTTGAAGACATCTGGTATTAGATGGTAATGAAGGTTGCATGACATTGTGAATATATTTTACAAAACCACTATCATGCATAAAGAATTTCCATTAAGAGGGAGACTGTCTGCCAGAGTTAAACCTCTACAGGTAATCCTTATAGTAAGACCTATGGTGAATGTCCAAATAGAACCTGGGATATGGCCAGCACCACCAAGCAGTACAAAACATGCCAGTTGATTCAATCCTGTCTCACTTGCCAGGTCTTTCTATGACCCCAGGCAGGCCACAGTCTTAGTTGTTTAGGCTATTTCCCACTTGGGTGACTCTTAGAAACCTGTAGTTTAGTTTCAAGTTTCTATCTGCACTAGCTAATCCTTCTGGAACATTCTAGAAAACCTTCGTGAGCCAGGACAAGCTAGCAGCCTAAAATGCTGCTCTCAGATGGGAGTTGGGTCCTTGAACCATAGCTGTGCACGCATCTGATACTGTGAACTTGTTTTCATTTCCTGAGTGGGAGAGTCAAGAAGATCCTCCAACATCAGGCGGTGAGAAGTTCCCAGGGGAAGAGGCTGAGCAATGGATGAGGTGCCCTTTGTACCCAAGGAATCCACAGAACTCTTCCAAAGGGCTGTCTTTGTAGCCTGTAGCCCGACTGTGCATCTTTCCCCTCCTGTTATAGGCCACAGTTAGCTGGACTTCAAGGCAGCATTTTGAATGTGCCCCCCTCCTACCTGGAAACAGGGCCCATGGCACACCCAAAACACCTATCATCCTTTGGTCTTTACAGATGAACTGATTTCCTGGTTCATTGACAACAATCTGCTTCCCAAAGCTTTCTTTTGGTCTGGAGTGGGGTAGGGGTGGGGTGTGTGTGGGGCGGTGGTGGCCCTGAAGTCCAGAATTCTCATGAAGTTCTGTGTATATTTCTTTAGGGTGGGTTTTTTAAAAAAAATGACATTTCCTATCTTTTTCAGGGATTTTCTTTTCTTTCCCTCCATGACAAATCTCTCAAAAACAATTCTAAAACTAAAATCGCCAATAACTGCTTTAGGATTCCTGCTGACCCAGCTCCCTAAAACAGACAAGTATGGCAGTTCTTTAACTTTAATCTACACGGTCGAAGTCACAGTGTCCTATGACATGCATAAGGCTGATCTACACAGACAAATGAACATTACATCCTGAGCCTGGGTTTGAACACTCCTGTAAGGGCAGCAGGTCCACTCTGTCCCAGGCAAGAGCATCCAAAGGATGGGGATGGCCAGCCAGCAGCAGAACCACCCCATACTCAAGTAACTGTTTTCACAGTCTTACTTTCTCAATGTTCTGCTGGAGATGAAACCCAGTGCCTAAAGCTTGTAAAGCAAACACCTAGCCACTGAGCTACAGCCCCCTCCCACACCCATATGCTTTATTTTTTCCCACATTCTTTTGGTGGGGTCATTACCTCACTCTACTGATAAGAAACTGAAACACAGACCAAGACCAGATGCCACCCTCCTGGTGTCTAGTGAAACCCTGGCTTCACCCATGACCCAAGCACAACAAGGACAGCAAGGCAGCAGTTTGGTGACCCTCAACCCCACACGACTGCAATTCCCATGAAGTTGCTCCTAAGCAGCTATAATGCAGCCTAATAGGTCCTAGATCCACATGCACAGACAAGTAAAATGCTCACTTCAGTTTTAGCGGCAGGAAGTAAACTGTCTCTCCATGATCCACAAGGAGGGCAGCCTAGAAGGTTGCAGGTCTCAGGACCCAGACAATCTAAGAATCTTGTCATTGATACTTCCTCATCCTTAAGTCCCTTTACAATCTCTCTCATGACACTTTTCTGGGAAGTATAAAGGACCCAGGAAGGAACCGTGTTTCTCTCTGATCAGAGTGTCAGTAAGTAACCCAGCCAGGATTGAACCAACTTCTGATTTCCCACTGATCAACCAGTCTGCCCCAGGCACTTCTGTTCCCAAGCAACCCTGGTAGATCACCTCAATGTGTGGCCTTCCAGCCTTGTCTTCTGCACATCCACACCACCAAACACTCTGTCAACACCTCGGAGCACAGGAAACCATTGGGTAAGACACAGGTATTAAAAAAATAAGCTGCGTGACATTTATTTTGTTTTGTTAACATTAATATCTGTAGAAACATTTTTATTGTCAGTATAAAAATTAACAGGCTTTATTAAATACTTTTTCCAATTTCAAAACACATAAAATCAGTGTAATCTGCATTCAGGTCGCATGACTAGCAAAGTGAGTGGGTGTATCCAAAGCAAAACACAATACTTGAATACGGAAATCAACAAGAACCATTATCTTGTTGGATGTAGCTATCAAGCCAGATCTTTGGGTGAGGTCTTGTCAGATGAAGGCGGAAGCCAGAAGCAAACCCTTAAGTAGATGGAAGGGACTCCCAAACTCTCATCGGAGTAACACTGGGCTTTTGATATTCTGAGAGAACAGAGTCCCCAAAGGGTGTTCTGATGCTGAAGGTCCTGAAGCTGGTATTAAAACTCCCGGAGAAGTGGGGCTAATGTGATGGATGTGTAACTCAGGCAGAAGGCCAGCTGCCTGACAGAACCCACCCTGCTATCATCCCAATGGAAGCCTGTCCCCAGACAGTGCATTAAGGCATCTTGGGATGAGCTGGTACCATTTGTCTTGGGAAGCATGGTTAAACGTTACACTGGGGTGACAGAGCTTAACAGGCTTCTTGTAAGTGGGCATTGAGGTGTCTAAACATAGTCATCGGACAGCAGCGTTGAAAACAGACAAACACATCATTTCCCCCCAAATTAGTCATCTTTCGTAAATATTTCTCTTCTCAAAGGATCCGATAACTAGTTAAGTCCAAGCATGGATTAACTAGTCCTCTGTGCTGCCTGCATAGAAATGCCACTTAAATTACAAAAAAAAAAATCCAAAAAAACCACTATAAATGATTAATCATTTCGTGTATTACCAATTGGTTAATAAATTAATGTGACACCATTTTCCCTGAAAGCAAAAGTATTCTTCCCACCTCTTCTCGGTGAAAATTAAGAAATTCTAAGAACAGCATTTAGCAAATATCTATTTAAAAAAAGAGAGACCAATTTTCTAGGTGCATCAGGACATCCATTTAAAATCAATACAAAAAATAATTCCTTGTAAATATATAATATATATTTATACATAATTTGAATATATTTACATACATCCAGCACCTATATACTGCATTTGTGCTCTGTAAGTGTGTGCTGACATATATTTTCTCCAATTATTACAAAATTAACAAGGAAGGCAGAACACGTGTCTGCCTTGAGTCCGACTGGGGCACAATCCAGTACACACGGTGGGTCAGAGAGGGTGGTGTGAAGGCTTTCGGCTGGCCACTTATCAGAAAACATTCTCCCTGTCTTGGGAAGGTGACATGCTTCCAACTGTATACATCTTTACACTTGTGCCAAATATGCTTCCCATTATTTACTCCTCTGATCCATATATACAAGTGGAGGTGTACCACACGCTCTGAAGGCACAGCCTCTCTGCTCAGTGTAAGTAGGTTCCTGGTGCTGCCCCATGTGGGGACAGGAAGACGTGTTCACTCATGTTTTAACACTGCCATTTATGTGCGGATACTGAGGCAGGCAGGGTTCATAAGGCATGGGGTCTGGAGAGAACACAGAATCGTCCCCTGAAGAACAAGAGCTCCTTGTGTCGGGATAACTAGGAGAATACTGTTCGAGAGGCTGAGTGAGGTCCAAGTATTCCTGCAAGAAGGGAAGAGAGACGTTTTATTTCATCTTGGATCAGGATAACAAGGTGAATACGGTTCGAGAGGCTGAGTGAGGTCCAAGTATTCCTGCAAGAAGGGAAGAGAAGAATCTCATTTCAAACAGAAGCCTCTGAGACATTTCTGTCAGACTTGGGAAAGGACAGGGAGCCCCCCTGGAAGGATTACAGGGGCCTAGCTCACCCCAGCCCACTGCACGAAGACTTCCCGTAGACCTCAACTGCATTCACACCAGGCTGCCCTGAACTCGTCTCTTACTGGTATCAATAAACCAGTAAGTGGCAGATGATAAAACACAGTGAACTGCTGGTGACGGGCAGTCAGCCCTGTCCACAGGACCTAGGTGACCTGCTAAAACCCTCGTCATGGTAGCTCCTGCCTGGAGTTTAAGGCCCAGTGAAGTAGAAGCACAACAGGACTCCTTTAAATAGCCAAGCCATGAATATGTATTTTCTGAATCATGGTCTACAGTTGTCGTTTCTAGGACCATTTTAAGGGAAAGGCGTCTCCATTCGTTGCATAATTTAACAGATGTAATTCATTACTCTCAGAAGCTTTCAGAGTTAACAACGTAAACAGGTTGGGGGAAGGCTTGGATACCCTCATGAATGTTAAATCCATAATGGGCTGCTAAAGGAAAGTCTAGGGATGGGAGGTTTCAGTCTTGAAAACGCTGCATTCGTAAAGTTTCTCCGCTCCCCAAGCATCCCTGGCTGCTGCCTCTGGATCCCTCAGCTCTATGGGCAGGGTGCGAGCCCTTGTATGTTTCTGACTGCCCCATGAACTAAGACTGCTTCTCCACATTTGTCCATGGGTAGTAGAAAAATTAAGAGTCATATCTTATGTCAGCCAATGACATGAAATCATATAAATCTCCCAATTTCAGAGTCCATAAAGTTGTAGTGGAAGGCAGGCACTCATCTATTTACATAGAGTTGAGGCTGCTTTCATGCTAGGACAGCAGAGTTTCGAGGGAGACCATATGGCCTCAAAGCTGAAAATGTTTACTCTCTGGCCCTTACAGAGAGTACTGGCCAACCCTGGACGGAAACTAGGAAAAGATTTCTCTGCATCTGTTTCTCAGTGTGTCCTCTCTGACTGCCAGTGTCTCTGTAGCTGTCTATATGTGTATTCCTTCCCTTCCTTCCCTTCCTTCCTTCCTTCCTTCCTTCCCTTCCTTCCTTCCTTCCTTCCTTCCTTCCCTCCTTCCTTCCTTCCTTCCTTCCCTTCCTTCCTTCCTTCCTTCCTTCCTTCCTTCCTTCCCTTCCTTCCTTCCCTTCCTTCCTTCCCTTCCTTCCTTCCCTTCCTTCCTTCCCTCCCTCCCTCCCTCCCTCCCTCCTTCCTTCCTTCCTCTGTTTGAGACAGAATCTCAAGTATTCCAGGCTGGCCACCAGCCTGCTATGCGGCTGAAGATGCCGTTGACTGTCTAATCCCCCTGCATCTACCTCCCCAAGTGCTGGGATCACAGTGTGCACAATCATGCTAGGTTTATGTCGTGCTGGGGGATGGAGCCCAGGACCGTGCGCACACTAAGCAAGCACTCGTATTAACCGAGTTACATCCCCGGCCCTGAAAAGATTTCCAAGCCAGGGCCTTTCTTTTCTCACTGCCTAAGGGCACTGGCACAATAGGGTGGCTTTGCTTACATGCCCAGAAGCCAGCATCTCCTCTGTGACATGTGGTTTTGCTGAGAGGGGGCAAAAAGTGCAAACTACAGCATAAACAGCCCTAGCGTTATCAGCAGAGAGTCTATGGAATGTTGGCGACCATACATTTTAAAAGACAAAAACCACTATAATTCATCACCAGGGTTGGCAAGAGAAAGAGTCGCCATCCAAAAAGGGGGATGTGTCGGCTCCAACAACATCAGCATTAACCACACAACCAGAGACAAACACACCCACCACATCAAAAGAGGACTTTTTGCTTACAATGATAAAAATGAAATTTTGTCCTAAATGGAACCATTTTTCTTGAGCATGTGGTAATGATTTTAAGAAGGAAAGAAACTTCGATTTTTATATCCGTTAGACAATATGGCATTCTGCTCTCTTATTTTAGGATACGCATATAAAGTTCAGTAGAAATGGGTCTCTCTTTAAACATAAATATATCAATACGTAACACTAAGTCTGGGCCCCGGGGTCATTATATGAAAACCTTAGTGCCCTTCCCAGTTTCTAAATGAAGCTTTAACTTTCAAATCTGATAGAAGGGGGGGAAGTATCACTAGATTCCAAGCCTAAGGTTAAAGGAACTGAGGCTAGAAACAATTTTGGCAGGAGAATGTTGGCTTCCTCCCTCCCCACTTAAACTACTCCTTTCCTTTCAACTTCTGAAGGTCAGCTGTGTTCATTTACATGCAAGCTCCCCCTGTGTCCAGCACAAGCCACAAACAAGAGCACAAGATAAAGTTGCCACATGAAGGCTTTATCTCTATTTTTGACAGTTTCTCTTTCTTTTTAATCATTCTACCTACTTTTTAAAGTTAAATTAGAAACACAATCATTTTTTAAATCAGAAACTAACTGTATTCTTTTCCTTTTAAGTATTTGGGAGATTTTAAAACTTTTTTTTACAATTGTTGAGAAAAGAACTACATCAACCTTTTTTTCATGAGGGAATATTGCTTGGCACATTCAGGGAATATCTCAAAATCCATTTATACTTTCTGGCATGGGGTTTCCCTGGACTGCGTGGGTCGATCAGCTAGCTTTTCTGCTCATAGAATATTCTTTCTAAAACACTAAAGGTCATTCAGTTTATGCAAAAGCCAGAAAATGGTATGAAAAATTCTGTGTGCATTCGCACGTGTGTGGGTGTACACACACGTGGAGGCCTTGCTTTATGAGCTAGGGTCTCTCCTTGGAACTTGAAGTTTGCCCATGAGGTTAGATTAGCTGACCATTCTGTCTCCCCAGTGCTGAGATTATAAGAGAACACCATCACACCAGGCTTTCGGTGTGAGTGCCACGATTGTGTGCGGATCACTCTACTGACAACTAGCTACCCCGCTGCCCCCCCCATATACAACTCTACCCCTAAGATAAATATTTTAACTACAGGCACCAACTGTCAACTTTAAAATCCTGTAAGTCATTCATAACAGAATTATGTAACTCATACATATGTGTGACACACATGTCACCCAAAGAGATCCAAGCCACATGCCTTTCTAGACAGGCTCACACTGGGCAGTACCACATGGAAATAACAGATACTCATTGCATTTCATCAAGCTGGTCAGCCCCTGAGAACAGGCAGTAGTCACACTAACTACCAAGACACAGAACCCAGGGCTCATGTTATATGCTAGTGCCTTCCCATGCACACTAAGATACTACCACAAAACATTTCCACCTCTCTCTCTCTCTGTCTCTCTCTCTCTCTGTCTCTCTCTCTCTCTCTGTCTCTCTCTCTCTGTCTCTCTCTCTCTCTCTCTCTCTCTTTCTCTCTCTCTCTCCCTCTCTCTCTCTCTCTCTCTCTCACACACACACACACACACACACACACACACACACGCGCGCGCCACAGTTGCCATGAGGGCAACTCAGGAGGACCTCAGCCTCCAGCCTCATGAGTCAGGATTCTCAAAATTCAGTTCTGAGGGGGAAAAAAACAAAAAAGAAAACAACTGGAAAGGAACATGCAGTTTAACTCTGCCTGACCCCTGCACAAAAACAATAAAAGCCACCAACTTCAACAGGGGAGTTTGCATTTAACAAACAGGCATCCCCTGAGGCAAAGCAAGGTTTTCAGGCTTCTGGAAGGAAGCTTTTACCTCATTGGTAGTGAGAGTTAGAATCCGATCCAAGTCTTCCACCAACTGCTTGAATGTGGGTCTCTGTGAGGGCACAGCATGCCAACAGTCCCTCATCATCATATACCTAGGAAAAAGGGGTTCTCTGGTGAATTGATGTCATTAAGCAACTTGATATACAGATATGGATGGTTTTAACAGGTGGCATGGAGACATAACCTAAATAATGAAATGAAACTACCTACACAAGCACTAACATTACAGAAACCTTTCTGCAACACAGAATGCTTTAGGAGGGCAACTCTGCATCCAAATAAGGACTTTTATGTGTTTTGCTACTACCTCTGTGATAGTGTGACCTACCATGATGTTGTGGCGCTTTCCAGCCATCTCTAGAGAATGGGACACGTTTGCTGTCTCTCCCTCTCAAACACTCCTGCCTGTACTACACTTTTTTAAAAAATCTGTTGACTAAAGTTCCTCAGTTTAGAAATATATATGTTCAGAAACCACAACTTAAAGGTTTATGCAAACTAATCTGCCACCACGGAGCTTTGAGCTGACTTCCTGATTAACTCTTGGATAGTCCAAGCTTCCCGCCTTAATCTTGATTAAGAGTTTCGACAGACCCTCTATGTTAGAAAAAGCAACAGGAACACAAGGCACACAATAAATGCCTTTATATAATACGCTATAAAAAGTGACCATTCATCAGCCCTGCACTGTACACCAGAAAGTGCTGGTTGGGATTACTGCTCTGAAATCCCCATGAAGGAGAACATAATAGACAGCAGTCTCTGGGACAATTGCTTTCTTAGTTTGCCCCAGAGGAGGGGCAGAACCTCACTGCACAAGGCACGCATCATTAACACAACACAATTTCACTTACAGTGTAAGGAAAGCATTCCTAGAAACCAGCTCCCCCTTTCATAAGCAGAAATGGTACCCTAACCGTGGCACCAGGATAAACTTGGGGTTCTCTGCTTTAAAACATGGGTATCCAAACATACTAGTCCACTCAATCTGAGTGAATGTGGTTAACGAAATAGCAATTTTCTTTTCCTCTCTCTCTCTCTCTCTCTCTCTCTCTCTCTCTCTCTCTCTCTCTCTCTCTCTCTCTCTCTCTCTCTCTCTCTCTCTCTCTCTCTCTCTCTCTCTCTCTCTCTCTCTTTCTCTCTCTCTCTCTCTCTCTCTCTCTCTCTCTTTCTCTCTCTCTCTCTCTCTCTCTCTCTCTCTCTCTCTCTCTCTCTCTCTCTCTCTCTCTCTTCTCTCTCTCTCTCTCTCTCTCTCTCTCTCTCTCTCTCTCTCTCTCTCTCTCTCTCTCTCTCTCTCTCTCTCTCTCTCTCTCTCTCTCTCTCTCTCTCTCTCTCTCTCTCTCTCTCTCTCTCTCTCTCTCTCTCTCTCTCTCTCTCTCTCTCTCTGTGTTACATACTTGGAGGTCAGAGGACAACCCCTGTGTTGTTCCTCAGAAACCATCCACTTTGTTCTTTGAGACAGGGTCTCACTGAGGCCCGAGGTTTTCTGTTTGAGGCGAGGCTGGCTGGCTAGCAAGCCCCTAGGATCTCCCTGTCTCTCTCCACCTCTGTGTCTGTGGGATTACCAGTGCATACACCACTGTGCCCAGATTTTTACGTGGGTGTTGGGAATGAACTCTAGTCCTCGTTCTTGTGTGGTAAGCACTTTACCAAATGACTAACCCCCTGTCCCCATCACTTTTTTAAAAATCAACTTATTTTCATTTTATTTTATCTAGAAAGGGTCTGATTCTGCAGCCAAGGCTGACCTCAACCTTGTGCAAACCTCCCTGTTCCAGTCTCTGGAGTATTGGGATTACAGGTGTGAGCCACCATACCTAGTTGTCATGACAATTTGGAAAGGTGCTTTGGAAAGAGTACATTGGCATTATTGGTGCTGTGAACAACCTTGTACATTCTATAGGGGCAGCCCTGTGGCATTCTTGTTTGATATGTGACCTACGAGTGTTCATGTCACTTTGTGGCACAGCACACTCCTTCCCACGGGCATCCAGATTTAATGCCTACTCCATACACTTTGGCAGGATTGTTCTTTCTTTTGGAGAAGCCATAGTTATCTATGTCAGTGCTGGGATTGAGCCCAGGCAGCCTCAGCGACTCTTCTTCTTAGAGCATGTTTAGAAAATGGGGCCCCTGAGGAACCCAAGACATGTCTGGAGAAACAGGACAGATATGGTGAGCCTACTACTTTGTCAGCAGGGGCGGCTGCAGCCCTTACAGCTCATTGGTGCAGTTGGCAGGCTTGTCCATCCTGTGTCCCTCCTTGAGCAGCTTAAAAAGTTCCTCCACGGGAATCCCTGGGTAGGGCGAGCCCCCTAAAGTGAAGATCTCCCACATTAACACCCCAAAGGACCAGCTGCAAAGAAAGAAACACAGCATTAGTAATGCGCTCGGATCGCAGAAACCTAAACATGTCAGTTAAAAAAATAAACACCCACTGGCTTCTAACATCCATAGATAAATGAGCCCTCCCGCAATCCATCCTACATGCCCTTTCCTGACCCCCCAGGAGCCTCCCTAAATGAGGACGGCATGCGCTTGGTCCGATGGAATTTTCCATTAATTGACAAAGAGAGCTGCACCACTGTCTCTTAAAACTCTTTGTCTTTTATGTGGCGCTAACTAATGTGGGAGGTCTAGACTCCTCGACTTCAGGCTTCTTCTGTCTAAATCACCCATCTCCCTTTGTGGCTGACACAAGAACCTGGATCTACAGATGACAGCATAAGGCCAGAAAGCTGACTCTGTCCGAGGAAGCCTGCCCTAGATGGCTGGTGGAACCCCCACAGGGCAAGGATTCTGTGACTTAGTATGATGCTAAGGGAGCCAGCACAGGGCTGGGCTTAGCGTGGATGAATTTCATGCCCCAGAAGAAGAGGCTCATCCAACAGAAAGTGAGAAGACCTCACAGGGCGCTGTTTATTCTCATATAACCACATTTGGATCTCCCCAACCTACTCTAGTGGACTCCAGGCTGGGAGACAGGCAAGCAGAGCATCACAGGTTATTTGTGTCCTGCAGTTCCGGAAACTCATGTATCCTGACTCTAGGAGGTCAGTTTCAACACTGAGACTGTTCCTGGTTGTCTACCAAGCATAAGCAGGAGCCACAATATAGGGGGAGAATAAAAACAGTTCAGAGCCTCAGTACATTCATATACCAATAAAAACTGTGACTCCTTTGTTTTGGGAAGGCTGACAGAACCAAGCATGCTGGTGCAGAATCAATACCCACATCAGAAACTAAGAGGGTGAAAAAAAAAAGAAAGAAAACCTTCCAAATTAAAAACAAAAGAATACAAAACCTTTGTCCTTTGGAGTAATTACAGAGCCACAGAAACTTAAAAAAAGTGGGCAGCATCTGTTACTCAGTTTCTCCCAGTAACATCTTTCAGCTAAATTTCCCAATCTACAATATCAGTTGGAGCCTGGCTCCAACAGTAGTTTAAATGAGTCAGAGAAATACTATGTAATTTCTACTGTATTTCTAGAATGTTATCAGAGGCTAAGACAAGACTTAAAGATGTATAATAAGCACAGAGAGCAGATGTGGTGATGATCCAAACTGACCATGCCTCACTTAGCACTAAGGACAAGCCTGGGTCAGAGAAGAATCAGTCCTCTAACCAGGAAGGGTTTCAGGGTCTTCTCTCTTTTCTCATTTTTATAAAGATGGGTTCACACTACATATCTCTGGCTGGCCTTGAACTGGCTGCATGTAGTCTAGGTTGGTTTTGAACGTCTGATCCTTCAGAATGCTAGGATGAACACATGCACTTCCAGGCCCAGCTAAGAGTGAAGCGTATGCCATCCACTTGACAAATGAGACAGTGTGATGAGTGAGCATCTGCCATCCATGATGGGGCATGGTGCTTCCACTGTGGCAGCAGGAGGAAAGGCAAGCAGATCAGTCACTGAGCACTGGGTACCAATCTACCATCAACTCATGCCACCTGAGATCCCTGACTCCTATGCCTGCTATGAACATGTGGAAGTTAGGTATTTCTGCAACTCAACCCATAGAGGAGCCAAGGACAGAGGTTACTTACACATCACTCTGATGAGTGTAAACTCTATCAAAAAGGGCTTCGGGAGCCATCCACTTGACAGGAAGTCGCCCCTGTAAGAAAATATAGAAACCCCTAGGTTTTACAAGAGTAATGCAGAAGGCCCAACATGGCCATGCCCTGTGTAAGAAAACTGTCTCATTTTTGTAGCCCAGACAAGCCCACAACTTATAATTAACCCATGGTAGGCTCAAACTCTTGGCAGTCCTCCTGCCTCCACTTCTGAGCTCCCACACATGGGTTCCTAATGCTGACAAAATTTAAAATAAAGGACTTAAGAACTACAGTGGTTGGTCAGGTCCTGTAGGGCCTTCCTGCCTGTGTGGAGGGATAGACTGAGCTTAGGAGATGAGACAAGTCTGTGCATTTGCTGGAATGCAGAGGAATGAGCTTAGGAGATGAGTCTGTGCATTTGCTAGAATGTAGAGAAGTTACTGGTGTAACATGCACAGGACCCCTGTTTGCTTGTCTATAAAAAAAGCCCAAACAAACCAAAAAATAACAAACAAACAAAAAACCAAGGTCCCAGATCAAGCCAGGACTTGCTGGCTGGCTCTAACAACCAGGTCCGAAAACTAGATTTAGGTTCCCATCTCTTTCTCATTTCCCTAGTGTGTAGTCTGTTGTGAATTTGGGTTCCAAACTTGGGTACCTATTTAGTACCCAGTGGCAGACCATGCTCCCTCACACACCATTCCTAGGTATTCATCTTACCCTCTGAGTTTTATCAGTTTACAACTAAGGGCAGAAATAAGCCCCAAGCTCCATATAAATGGCTAAGATGCAGAGTGTTTAAGTACCATTTCTTTGTATTCTCATTATCATCTGTTTCCCCAGCACACAGGTATATCTTGGTCAGTCTAGGCAAAATTGAACCCAGCAAACTTTCAAGGTCTTTCTTTAAGAGCTGAGTCATCTCCACCATCCCAATTATGAAGGTTCCTAAGAGAGCCACACAAAGATTTGGAGGCTATTGATTGTCATTCTGTATAAAAGAGTGCTCCATAGACACTAAGCCTATCTCAGATGTAGCCTAAACTGGCTGATTGGGAGTTAAGCAAAAACAACAGAATGTAGTATGGGGAGAGAAGCCCCCACAGCCCTCCCACTGATAACCTGTGTCATTCTGTAACCTCCCCTACCCCGCTCCCCATGGTGACATCACACACTCACATTTGTAGTCTTTTTGTAATAGTCTATGTTGTTGATATCCCTGGCCAGGCCGAAGTCTGCTATCTTCATTACATTGTTTTCTGTTACCAACACATTTCTGGCTGCCAAATCTCGATGGATACACTGCAATCGAAGAAGAAGGGAGAGAAATAATCCCAATGTGTTTTAAGAATCAAGAGAATACAGACACTTAAAAATGCAAGACAGAGAACACACCTCAAGTCAAAAAAACTGGGTGCAGAACACTGCAAGAGTCATATACTGGGCTCTAAAGTCAACAGGCTGCCTAGCATTGTCAAGAGTCCCAAACATGGCAGACAATCACTCATTCTAATTTAAATAAACAAACAAAGGCCCTAGTCATCTTAGAAAGTAAAGGTTGATTACATAAATGCATTCTCTTTTATCTGCAAGAGCCCTACATCACCGGTGTGTCTCCTACAGCTTCACACAAACTTGACATTAGATACCATTAGAAAATCTTTGAGTCCAATACTTGCTTTCTTCAGTCTGCTAGAGCTCAACTTTCAGATGACTGGGTTAAAACTCTTCTTCATCTCATTGTCACTTCTCTGACAATGTGACCTCATGTCCTACAAACACTTGGTCTCAGCAATGTCTATTTCTGTCTTCTTTCCTACTCTTGCCTCTAGGTTGTATGAGGACCCTCCTTACTGTTAGACCCAACTGGCCTCTTCTAATGCACCCACTTTTTCCCCTCTGTGCAGCTGGACACTGTAGATGTCTGTTTCTAGAAATGGTGCCTTTACTGAAGCCTCCCCCATCTTTTTCTCTCGCTTCACTCTCTCATAGACTCTTGAACTGCCTCTCCTCTTCCCCTGTCTCTCAAAAGCAAAGAAACTGCTACACGTCATCTGTGTGTTTATTCTGTGTGGCATCACTTCTTAGATACATAAAGCAGTTGCAAACCCCATCTCCATCCTGTCCTCTGCTGAGACTGTTGGACTCATCGGCAAGTCATTCTGGGACATTTCCATAGACAGCAATGCCCTCTTGACATCTCAAAGTCAACGTTTCTACTCCCTTGACTCCTATCCTGTTTGGTCCTTAAACAGGAAGGTTCACACTCTACACTCAAGTCCTGATCATTCCAGCTCCAAGATGTCCTCAAAGTCTGTCCTCCACTGCTCATTTCTTAGGCCAGGCTGTGGTCTTCTTCCATGGACTGCTTGCTTTTTGGATTCCCCTTTATACCACATACACCATGTGCTTCAGACACAGTCTAGCAGGTCCTTTCCTGGCTCACTGCCCAGACACTGTGTATCCATCCACATTCTCAGTGCAGTCCGTTACAATGCCCAGCCTGTGCAGGGGCTAAACTGTGTCTGCACATACATCAGGACCTGGCACTGCTATGCTTGTTACGATACACCTGATGGGAGGTTGCACTGCCCCGGCATGAACCACAGTCTCAGGAAGGTCTGGTCATTATGATTTACAAAGGCCAGACCTTTCAAAGCTGTTGTGTTTCAGTGCACTTTAACAGTCTATGGTTTCATTAAGATACATGGTAAATAGGACCCCTGATCATCCACTTCTATTTTTAGACGAGGTGTGGTAGAAAGAAGCACGCATCACCCTCGGATGCCTTTATATAGGTCACGAATCAAGGTTAATGATCACATGAAGCAGAGAGACTTCGTGCACTGGATGAGCGAACTGGGAATGACCTATTGTTAGCTCTCTATGAAATGACCACATGAAAATGGAACAAGCCTAACTGCTCTGAAACATGAATAAGGAATTATTTTAACTCTGCCCTCACCCACGCCCAAGCATCCCCTGTGTTCACTCGCATGTGTGGGTGGGCCAAGATCAGAGATGAGGAAGCAGGCAAGCCACCCAAGTCTGCGTGTCCTTGGCCAGACTAGGAGTGGGAAATGTGAGAGCTCCCAGGGCTGCCTGCAGCTCTGCCTGGGCTGGAGTGCATTGCTGTTTGGAGGCCTCTTCAAATTCAACTTCCAAGGCCCGGGCCAAGTTCTCCTGGTGGTGTGTGTGCTCCTGCTGACATGCGCTCCCTGTGTTTGGCAAGCTGAGTGGTCAGAAGAATCTGGCTTCCCCTGTCGGGGGCTGCGACCACACATTGAGGCTCAACAGGGACAGAGAGGCTGCCACAGGCTACTGCTACCATCTTGCTCACTCTAGATCCCAGGGTGCTGGGAAACCCCAAGGACTAAACAGAAGACTGGAAACCAATGCTCTAGAAAATAGCTAAGGCAAGCCAATCCCACCACACAGAGTTCTGGGTTGTTCTCCAGTCTAGAGTACCTACAGAATGAAGGCCCTAGGGAAATTTCCAAATAGGATCTTAAGGAAGGAAACCTAATAAGCCTGTGATAAAGACAGAGTTCTGGATCACATGTCATCTTACCTAATTCCCATGGTGACCTACGAGATGGGTGTCATAGGTGGGGATGGGGAACTTGCTTTTGAATAAAATCAGTATCCTTGAACTAGAAATAGCAAGGATTTTTATAAATACTTTAAGGTAAAAAATACCCCCATTGCTATCTAGCTTACTGGATGTGACATACTGTCACTTTCCTTGTCTGACTCCATCTCCTACTCACACAAAAACGACACTGTATGAGGTCAGGCTCAGTGCCTCATCTGAATATTCCCAGAGCTGGGCATGTGGTCTGTTCTGGAAACTGTCCTCTGGGTTGCCATCAGAGTTCTGGGACACGAGCAGTTCTTTCTCTCCTTCTACAAACGGTCTCTAAAACCCACCGCGACCCCACTTCCTCGTCATTCACGTCCTAGAACTTGTTCTTTGTTTCTAGAAGTAGTGCCTCCTAAGAGCTTCATCCAGCACCCCATGCATACCTCTTCAGAGCTTTCACTGTGGATGGGCAGGAGCTAGAGGTGTTAGGACAATACAGCAAACCAGAAAAGCACATACATGCATTTACCCCCGGCTCTTCTGCAAAGTTATATGGACAGACACATAGGGTGACTAAGCACAGCCTGGGGCAGAGACTCTATTGATCTGCCTGGATCTGGAGAGAATCGGGAAAACCCTGAGGTCAGAGTGTGGCTGGCAGGGGCCCAGGGGACCCAGGTCTGGAACCAGTCCTTTCCCCTATAGCCCTTAACATACAGGTCTCATCCCAGAAGAGAAGACAGTGGTACAGAGCATCCTACCAAGCCCTAGCTATCCCTGGTACCCTCCTCCATAAAGGGATCCTAGGCTATCTGTGATGGATGATCTTAAGTATACACGATGTGCTTGATGGCAGACGCTTGCTATGCTGTGTCTGGCAATTAGTAATGAGAGTAACTACAACGGCCCCCATATTATTTGTAAGGACAATTCTATTTCCCATTGTTTCTGCCACTCCCAAATGTACTCATTCCTCCTTTGCAAAGTTCATGTGACAGCTCTTGCCCCACCTTCATGCATCTAGTGGCTACAAACCAAGAAGTCTCAAGTCCATGACACTGGGGTAGTGAGGAACTGGCACCAGTTCTGTGACAACATGGACTAGCATGCTCTTCTTCTGACTCTGAGCAGGAACACACAGCTGACCTCAGCTTCAGCCCAGAAATCCTTTTTGTGGCACCCAAGAGTGACATCCTAGCCTCTCAGCTCCCTCATCTCTGCTTCCCGCCAGTTCAGCACCATAATTGAAGTCACACCCTTTGACCTCCTAATGACATACGGGCCTCAGGACTGAGCTCCAGCCTGTGGCTTGATAGTTGACACCTTCCCTTAACCAGCTCTCCAATGTGAGCTCTGCATTTTCTACTGAAATCACTGCCTAACCTGCATCCTGACTCTCAGGTCTTCCTCACTTTGGGAAGCTACACCACCATTCAGTTTCTCAAGTTGGATTCAGGAACTATCTTGATCACCTTCACCTAATAATCCCATTACATGACAGTAGAATGTGCCCAAATTCCAACTACTAACTTCTTTGCATCGTAGGACCTGATTAAATTTGGCCCAAAGAGGAACTCAGTATTTCCAGTGCTCTACACAAGGGCAAACTGTAAAGCATACACCTGACCCTAATACTCACCCTTGATACCTTTGCACAGCTGCAAGGGCCAAGCCCAGGGTCCCTGCCTGGCACTGTTCAGCCCTGGATAAGTAGGGCTTTATCACAATGTTTCAAGTCGATTATCTACTTATTTTTATTTCACAGTTACTGGCATTTTTTTCCTACTGCTACTCATAAGTCTTGCTTCAAGAAATCAAGGATGTCACCTGTTTTGGCCACCCTACCGGACATTTCAACCCAGAAAACAGTCATATGGGGAATATGGAGGACTGAAGAAAATGAAGTTCCTCCTATCACTTTTGCATCTGCTGCAAGCCCTGTTGCATACAAACACTTCCCCCATCTCACACCAAGGAGGGCTCCCTGCAGCAACCAAACCGAGAGAAGTTAACAGGCTGCTGGTGGTTGACTGCCTGGTCCAGACTTCCATGTGAAACAGTTCAGACATTTCAAGGCGAAAGAGTGCCATGGTTGTCCCCATCTGCCAGATTTGTTTATGAAGCTCATTCACTCACTCTATGTGCAGCCTATACATACCAAAACCAAACACACATACACCGTGCACCATGCACGCACGCGCATATACACACATATGTACAAATACACAGGCACACACACACTCATGCACAAGCATACAACCTGCTTGTCTTTATTGTTGACTGCTTTAGAAGTAACACAGTGACCTCACATCTTCGTTCCTCAACATTTCCTAATCCAAAAATCTAAAACATTTGCAGTGTTGATGGGATGCCATTGAGTAAAAAATCTTGAACTATAAATTTATGTACAAAATCATTACAAACTATATAAAGGTACCTTCTGTCTATGTGAATATAGTTCACAGAAAACAGTTGATTTTTAACAGATTTGGGTTTCATTTAGATCATGTCTCACTCTAAAACTCTAACTCTGGTGTTTTTAAGAATTTGGGTAAAGCCGGATGGTGGTGGTGGCACATGCCTTTAATCCCTGTGAGGCAGAGACGGGTGGATCTCTGAGTTCATGAGTTCGAGGTCAGCCTGGTCTACAGAGTGAGTTCCAGGACAGGCTCCAAAAGCTACACAAAGAAACCTTGTCTTGTACTGTGCCCCCCAAAAAAGAATTTGGGTAAGAGATATCCCAACTATGCATGCCCCATCTTAACACAATGCATGGTTACCCGAGTCCAAATCCAACTTGAATGAACATAGTAATGTTATTTAAGATACAGTCCATGTTCAAATATCAGCCACTTAACAGTAAATTCTGACCTTCACCTCTGAGCCAGTCTAGAATTGTCACAGCTCTGCATCTGGCTGTTTTGTCTCTTTAGCCTCTTTCATCAAATCTTTCTGTCTCTGCCTATGTGTGTCTCTCTCTGTCTCTGTATTTCATGTCATCCAGGCTGGCTTCAAACCTGACACTTAACTGAAGATGACCCTGAGTTCCCATTCCCCACCTCCACCTCCTGAGTGCTGGGAGCATGGGTGTGTAACACCATGCATGCATGGTTCAGGTAATGCTGGAGATGGAACCCAGCGCTTCACACATGCCGGGCAATAGCATTCTACTGACATCCCAGCACCCCCAGCGTTTTTAAAACTGACATGACACAGATACTCTGAGATGGTATCTTGTCAAATGTCCCATATTTTAGATCTGTCTGTCAGTTTCTTGATGCCAAAGATTTTCTCAGGGGCAACCCCCTTCCTCACCTTGTGCAAATATACAAGTACAAAATCAGAACTCAAAACTGCTCAAATTTGGCTTCTTAAAACATCTATGTCAGGAGGTTTTATAGTTGCAAAACAAACAGAAAAAGAAAACTTATAAGTTCTATAAGCTACAAACTCTGAAGAAAATAGAAAAATAATAATACAAGAAGACAAAGCAAAACTGAGAGCACATGATAACTCTAAGGCACTGTTCCCAGGTGATGGAGAGAAGGGCTCAGGAACATGTATCCCTACACCATCCAACACAGGTCACCTCATTCGCTCGACACTAGCAAGGCCCCTGGGGGAATCTAGATTTATGTTTCTTCAAGTAGCCCAGGCTCCAAGTGACAGAGGAGCACCCCTCACCTGGCCTCAGGGGATGCTTTTTGTCTTTGGCAACCTGAGGAGTTAAGGACAATGGGAATGCAGCAAGCTCCCTTCCAGGTAGGAGCCGAGCCCACAGAGCTCCTCCATTCCAGGTAGGAGCTCTGTCCACAGGGCACCCTTGTGCCTGCCTCTACGTGCAGGATATAGGAAGGGTGCCCTGGGTCCTCGGAAATACCCATGAAAACTCTGAGCACCTGCCTAACAGCTTCCAGAATAACTGGAATGCTTAGAGTTCCATTGTAAGTGGCTTGTTTGGAATGCCAACCATTCACCTCAGGGGACCTGGCCAACTTCTGACCACAGACTCACCGAAGGAGACAAAATAAACAGAAATCCCAGACGCTTGATGTCAAAACCACTCCTGTGTTCAACCTCCATGCTCAGATCATTTAATTCCACATCAAGATGATCACTCTAAATCTAATACCCAAGCCCATGCCCCAAGCTCACTCCGAAGGAAGCCCGATCAGCCCAGGAGCATTGCACATGCCCTGCCTTAGAGCACAGCCCACTCTCCTGCAGTTATGAGTTTGTGAGGCTGCTCTGGCCTTTCATGAGTCCATTAGACTGAAATATGAATAACACCACAAATATTTTCCAGGGTGTACAAGACATGCAAGGACTTGATCAGGCAAATGAATACAACTGAGCTGCCCAGCTTCTTCAAAGACACTTGACTGGCTTTTGCACCCAACCAAGCAGAATGGGAAGGTGTTGAGAGATGCTTTTTTCTTTGCCACTGCTTTGGTTTTTCCCCCACCAGTCGCCTGGGCTCTGCCACGTTGTAGTCCCCAAATAACACACAAGACGCTGTATTAATTATGAGGCTGTTGGCCTTGCTTGTTTCTTACTGGCTAGCTCTGACTTAAGTATTTATCCCATAATTGCTAATCTAAATATTTCTCTTACCGGAGAAGTTTCCGGGCTTCTTATCCCTATGGCGGTTATATCTTGACTCTCTGTGTTTCTCCTACCCAGAGTCCTCCTCGACTCCTAGTCCCACCTATCTTGCTTCCCTATTGGCCAACAGTGCTTTATTGACATATACACAGGACTTCCCCCATCAGGAAGGACTCACTTTTTGGGAAGCCAAGTATTCCATGCCTCTAGCCAGCTGGTAGGTGCAGGACACTAAGTCCTTGAAGGTCATCTGCTCCTCAGGAACTCGGTTAATGTCATAGGAGTACTCCATACCAGGTGGTCTTCGAGCTCGGAGGTATTCCCGGAGGTTGCCTTTTGAGGCATATTCAACTATGACGTACAGTGGCCCTGTGGCAGAGAAAAGACGCTCCCTAAGGCAGCGAAGGTAGTAACCACCCTTGGGTGATTCAGCAAAGCTTTTAGTCATTTACAACACACTGTAGTTTTGTGGTGCTTGAGGATTGAACCCAGAACCTTGAACACACTGGTTAAGGTGCTGGATAAGTAGTCTATCACTCAGCAACAGCCCTAACTTTTTTTTTAAAACTTGTATCATGCAAACATAGCTGTAGTAACTTTCCTGTCAGAGCTCTTCTTTCCCTAGGTTGGTGGTTCTCAACCTTCCTAACGTGCAACACTTTTATTCAGTTCTTCATGCTGAGGTGACCCCCCAACCATAAAATTGCTTTTATAACTACTTCATAACCATAATTTTGTTACTAGTATAACTCATAATGTAAACATCTGATATGCCCGATATGTGATATGTGACCTCTGTGTGTGCATACATATATTGTAAGGATAAGTAAATATTAAGTTTTTGTAGGATGAAATAAAAGATGAGAATTTAGATGGCTTCAAATAGCCAGAGCATGGTATAGACACCAGGTCTGGGAAGAATGGTCCCCAGGCCACATCCTGACCAATACCAGACTGAGTTATCATAGTGTACTGCCACACAGCTATGCCATTCATATCTGTTTCATAACAGCTGATTTCCAATAAAATGGTAGTGACAAGTATCTGTAACAGAGACCATAGGTCCACAAAAGTCTAAAATATCTAAGGTTCCAATCCCTGCACACCTAAAGGAGACACTGCATAAGCATGAGTCTACTAATTACTGTCAAGTTGATTTCTAAAGTGCCAGGAGGCACTCGTAGGAGCACGCAGGGAATCATTCCCCATGGGGGAGACTGCTCTTTCCTTCCACACTCTCTGTGAAGCTATTCTTGAGAGCTCAGCCATCTGTTGCCTGGAGCGAGACAGGATTCCTCAGTCCCCATTTTAAGGGAAGAACTTCTCAACCCAAGCGTGCTAGTTTTATTTCAAGAAATCTCTCTTGACCCCTCACACAAAAGCATTAAAATAAAGCCCTTTCCAAAACAGCCTCCATGCCCAACTTGCTATGCCCCCCACCAGGGGCAGCCACAGACCCGCTGTGCACCTGTGGCTGGTAACATCTTCCTAAGGGTAGAACAAAAGTGACCTGTAAAAGCATGTAGATGTGTGCATATGCTTGTTTGTATGTGTGTGTGTGGGCACACATGCAGGTGTGTGTGCTTATGTGTGTGTATGGCAGACAGAAGATAGTCTTGTTTTTTTAGACAGGGTCTCTCACTGACCAGGAGGAACTCACTGAGACAGCTAAGGAGGGGAGGAGGTAGTGAGTCCTGGGATCCACTTTTCTCCATCTCCCTGGTGCTAGGATCACAAGAGCTCCCTCTAAATACAGATTTGATGGTACATCGTGCTTGCAAGCCCAGACCTCTATTGACTGAACTATTTCTCCAGCCTCTACTTTTGTGTATTTTTGAGACAGTCTTAGTATGTCTCCGGGGCTGGAGTCAAACTTGTAATCCTCCTGTTTTAGCCTCTTGGGTACTGGGATAGGTGTGTACTGCATGACCGAAGAGAATATATGCCCTTGAGATGCCTTACAAGCAGAAACCCGACAGTTCAGTTGGTTCTAGATGACGCTTGCTGGCCAGGGGTGCAGTGTGTGGACAGAAAGCACACCCTTCTCCTACTCACCATCCTGGGTGCAGGCCCCCAAGAGGTTGATGATGTTCTTATGTTTCCCAATCATCTTCATCATCTCCATCTCGGACACCAGATCAGAAAGGTCTTTCTCTGTGGCATCATCTGGGAGCATGAAGTAAGCGAGTCGTAAATCGGTTGGTTTCTGCTAACTCCCAGGCTGTCACCCTTCGCTATCAAACTCTTTGTTAGAACACCATGGAGTGGAATTTCAGAACCAGAAACATTTCCCCATCTAATCATCAAAGAGATAAAATCTGGGGCGGGTAAGTCTCATGCTGAGTATCAAAAAGGTCACATGGTCAAGAGTTGGGACCAAGTCTAGGCCCCCAACACTAAGGCCAAGTCTTTTGCAGCAAAGTTCTTGATTGTGAACTAACCCCATCCTTTGATGTGTCTAAGGAACCTTCTAGAATACACCAAACTTCCTGATGCCCCCAATAACTCCAAGAATGAAGGGGAGGAAACCACAGGAGGAACATTGGGAATTACTATAAAATTTGTCTTCATAGACCAAAAATTCCAAACACAGCCTTTAGCTTATTTGAAGTTAGGCCCAGGACATAGCCCATAAGTACATCTGTAAACATGTATGCATACAAAAAATCCGAGTGAGCAAAAAGCCTTCTTAATAGCTTCAATTACCACCCTAAAAGAGAAGTACAAGTCATATCTCACAATCATGGCACACGCATGGCAGAGACCCAACACACATGGACTCACAGGGAGCGTCAAATAAGAAGCAAGACCATTTCTAGTGTGCCCTCCTTTAAGTTAACTTTTCTGCTATCATTGTGTGTGTAGTGCTGGAACTCAAACCCAGGGCCGCGCGCATGCCACTCAGACATTCCACCACTGAGCTAACTCAAATACAGAAAGGAAAAGAAAATCTGAGCTGAAAGAAAAGAATAATGGCTGAATCTAAAGAGGGAAGGTAAGTGGGAACAGAGCAGCCTATAGACACATGCTCAGCATGCTGCCTCCTCTAGACCTTAGCCATACTCTGGTGGTCACAAAAGATGCTGCGAAGGCTTCGGGGCCAATGTCCTCTAACCATGATGAAAAAAAGGATGGTAGACAATCTTGCTTAAAGAGGGGGACCAACCCCTACACCCTCCTTTCTGCAACAGCCTCAGGGATCTCAAAACCAGGAGTCTTATAGAAAACAGTATGATACCTGGTACTCCCTGCCCCACAGTTCCCAGCAGGTACCAAGGCTGCTTCTGCCCCTAGCACCTAGATACTTGCTATCTCCTCTTTGGTATCAACTTCTAAAGCAAGGACAATCCCAGAGTTCCCTGGTAATCTCAGGTTAATAGCTAAAAAGACAAAATGAATGGTGTTCCTGCCCTTTCTTGTAGGCATGTTCCCAGCAGGGAGGGATGTGGTAAGCATTCTACTAAAGAAAGAAATAGCCTAATTCCTGAATATGTACAAACATCCCAGACTTCCAAGACAGGCCTCTCTGCCCACAAGCAAGGGAAACACTGGACACGAAATCTTTCTTTCTGTTATTCCCACAAGTGGGTTTATAATGTGGCCTTTCCCTTTAACTCTTCACATAAAAGAATAGCATGCAAGGATAAGTTAACAGTTAAAAATAAATTAAGCTCCTTGGGCACCCAGCTGGTTTTGAAAGACTGCATACAAGTATTCAGTCTCCCACCAAAAACGGGGTGGGGGGTGTTTATATCCTGGGGTTATTTACATGTCCCTGAGATTTTGCATTAGTGCCAGTCCTGTCCCTTCCTTTTCAGCTCCTAAGTGACTCTTTAGCTCCACACAGAATGTGGATTTCTGTTTCCTGGCCCTCCTTGTTCCCACTCCAATACCTACCTCTCCTTGTTTGTATGCTCAAGTTTGGGTCCCAAATTCACCTTATCAATTCCCTAAATTTCTGAGTCCACACCAAGAGAGGAAAATCAACTGGGACCTCTTAAGAGTCAGTCAGGGAACAACTGGACCCAGCAAGCTACCACTTGCACGTCCACTGGCTTTTCTTTTAAGTACACACAGCTCTAGGTAAGCCCTCTGTCTCAGAGGCTCATTTATCCTGAAAGTCCCCCAACCTCCAGGTCAAGTATGCGCTCTCTGGCCCCGCATCATTGCAGAGTTCACATGCCACAAAAGGAACACTTGATAAGGCCCTCCCCGCCCTCCCATCCATCCACTCACCTTTCAGCATCTTCACAGCCACGGTGACGGCCTCCTTGGGTTTGTCTTTATCGATTCCCACTGCTTCAGCCATGACTACTTGCCCAAAGCAACCTTCCCCTAGGGGTTTGCCCAGCGTCAGCCTAAATGCATAAATAGGGGATTAGCACAGAGCGCCTGGCTGAGGGGCACAGGGAGGGAAATTTCAGAACTAAATATAAAAAAATTCCAGAGGCACGCACATGGAACCAATGAGACTTTGATGCACACGCGGGGTATTTTCTTAGTGACGTTTTTCCAGAACATCAGTTACTGTTGGAGTAGCTATTAAATTTCACATTCGTGCTCTCGATTTATTTTCTTTTTCTTTGTGGAAGGTGTCCCTGCTAGTGAGGTGGTCAGCTTCCCTACGTGCCAACTGTGAGGAGCTTTTGGTCTTGAGCCAATTAAATATTTGTAATTTAAAATGTCACAGAGGAAAAAAAATGTGAAAGTCTGCTCTTATTTTCTGTCCCTGTAAAGTGGCAGCTTTCAAATCACTATTATGCAATAGCAGTAGATTTTATGGTCACACTGCTTGCCAAGTTACAGGGTAGGAATCACCAGTGCATTTCAAAGAATCCGTAGTTTCTCACTGAAAGCAACTTTTAGAAAACAGACAGGATATTTTTTTGACATAAGTTTAGAAATTCTTATTACCACCCCAAATAAAGAAAATAGAAAGAAAACTGCACAAATTACATTTTTAAGCATAAAAGTTCTGTGCAAGTCAGATAAAATAGCCTGACTTTGTTTTAGGTGTTCCACAGGGAAGTCTTCGGAATACTTTTGAGTGATTTTTTTTCTTTAAGATTTACTTTTAATTGGTGTATGTATGTTTCTGGGGAAGTGGTATGTACATGTGAGTGCAGGCACCCATGGAGCTCAGACATATCAGATCCCCCAGACATGGAGTTACAGAGGTTGTGAGCCGTCCATCATGGGTGCTAGGAACCAGACTCTGGTCCTTTACAAGAGCAGTACAGGCTCTTAACCATGGAGCTATCTCTCCGGCTTGAGTGTGCCTTTTTTTTTTTTAACATAAGCACAAGTATTAAGCTGCCATCAATATACGACATTTACAGTGAGTACACAATGTTTTCAAAAACTGAAAAGAGAAAGAAAACGGAGGGCAGCACATGCTACGCGGAAGGCATTGCCTTTCAGTCCAGAAATAAAATTAAATTGAACATCTTGGCAGAAAATAAACATTTGCGTTGGAAAATGGTTAATTTATGTCCTATTGCCCTGCTACCGCATGTATAACAAACCTCTCTTTGTGTAACTGCTGCCTCCAATCTAATAAACCGCTTCTAAATAGCCTTCATTCATTGGAAATCTGCTCCTCCTACAGTTGTGCTAAACACTGCTTGGAAATGCATAGTGCTCAGATTTTCCACACTTAGGTACCCCACCCCCCCAGTGAGAGCTGCTGGGTAACATAGACTTGCGCTGTTGACTGGTGTCACAGGTGGCCAAAAATACAGACTCAACCTGAAAACTGCAAGTTTTTAAACGCAGGAACACAACTCCCCAATTCAGTCTTGTATACACAGGAATGTGCACATGAACCCAGCCATTTATATAATCATGCACAGCTAGGGGGCTGGCAGGGGTCAAGAGAAACATCTCTTCCTCTATCAAAAGTCTGTAGGTAAAGAAATCATTCTTTGTGTTTTCTCTGGTACCTTACCAGTAAAAATGCCCAATAAACATTTCCTGAATGAAGGAATGAATGAATGAATGAATAATGAATGAATGAATGAACGAACGAATGCTCTTTTCACTGCAGTATACAAATAAGCTGGAAATGATTTCCATTGACATAAACTGAAGGCTGCATAGACAGTTACTTGGCCCTAGATTAGGATATATGTGATGATCTCTAAATTGGGAACTGAAGTGCCTGGGATTGTGTGACTCAAAGACCCAAGTGAGGCCCAAGCTTCCTTCTCCTTTCAATTAGAATTGGTCATCGAGTCTAGAGAATCTTGTCTTTGTATTCCTGAATCTCTGTACACACACACACACACACACACACACACACACACACACACACACACACCCCACACAGCCTGTGTGTTAAACATACCACTAACATAATCTTAGGAAGACACTGCAAATGTCAAGATAGGTGGGCTAGTTGTTTTCAAGCAAGCTGAGAGTTTATTCCTGTGTATCTGATGCAGAAAGAGCCGGCATTTCCACCTTCTGTTACTCTCAAGCTGTTTATACTCTAATCCTCTAAGAAGTAAGCTGCCAGTGTTGGTCTCAACCTAGAGGTTCGTAGACGCTGGTGGCCCACCCTCTGCACCACCAGCTCTGTTAAACACACCATCTTGCTGAAGTTTGCAGCTCAAAGGTCCCCGATTACCAAGACACAAGTGAAAATGAGATTCCAACAACCAAGACTGGTGCTCAGTCCCAGGAAGTGTATACCATGACCCTTATTTATAGGCAAGAAATTCAGTGAACTGAGTGAATCCCTCAGGTCTGTCCAGCCACTGGCTGGCAGAACCGGGACTCCAAACCAGCTCAGGCACAGGCCAAATTACAGAGTTATGCAGGCTGGACCAAGACACAAAACAGCTCTTAGCAATGCCCATCAAGCCTGCGTGGCAACCTTGTGCCTCAACATGTAACTAGAAACCTCTCTATCAACCAGTAAGCAAAAGTACTATAGACCATAGAACTCAGGTATCAGATGTGAGATTTGAAACTGTTCAGTCCAATATCACATTGACAACCACTAAAAACAAAACAAAACAAAATCCTTAAGGCAATTTCTAGTAACCAGAAGTTGGAATGTCAGCTTTCTGTTAAAGACCACATTAACTCCACTTTTGTTCCATTTGACTAGGTTTGAATTGTCTAGAAACTCAAACAATGGTAACCATACGCCATCTCATTGGTTACTTAAGGCAGGATTTTGTAGCTCTGCTTCAAAGGAGTTTTTTTTTTAACTTTTTAATTCTTCTTTCCAGTGGGTTATTTAGAAATACAATCTCACTCCTGTTGACAATGTCAGAGTAAGACCTTTGCAGCTAAAGGCCATGAAAAGAAAATGTCAATCCAATATTTCCATTTATAGCTAAGTGTTCACTGGGGCTGTTCACAATACTACTCACTTATCTCTGGGGAACTCCCACTTCGGATCCTCCGGCAACTCGTACTCAGAGACCCCCGCTAGCATTGGGGTATCTGCCGTGGAGGACAGGCGAGTCGTTATCCTCACCAGCGGGGTGTTGGAGTTCATGGAGGAGCTAGACTCAGCCGAAACCTGGATACAAAATGCAAAGAGGCAGATGTAATCCTGGCTCTACCTAAGGAGCTTGGAAGTAAGCTGGGACCCAGCCAGAACATCAGTTCTTACAAAGAAAGGGAAAGAGACCAGGCAAAACACCAAAAACAAACAACAAAAAAGAGTGAACCAAAATAAAAAGTCACAGGAAAATCAGGTTTCCTCACAAAAATATTTATAGAAGTTTAATCATGGTATTTCTTCTCCTCCTAATTTTTAAAGACAGCCACTTAAGAATGTGCAGACAGACCCCATGGCTTCCTCACTGTCTTTGCCTTTCCTTGTTCAGGGCTCTGGATGACGAAGATTTCCTTAGCCCTGCTCATACCACAGATCAATGCCATGTGTCTGAGATTCACTGATATGAAGGCTGGGCCCAAATATAGGGTGCTGGTCAGGCATGTGCAAGCCCCTGAGTTCCATTTCCAGCACCATAAAATAAAAACAAATCCAAAACCGAATCAGCATCAGGAATTCACAAACTCTTGGCAGATGAGTTCTTCTGCTGCCTTTGCCTCCAAAATGTGAGATGGGTACCTCAAGGAAAGAGCAGGAGGGTGTGTGGGGGAAGGGCATTCTGGTAACTCGGGGGTCTTTCATTTAAGGAAAGCCAAGGCCCGGGCATCAGGAAGTCATTCTGAAACTTGATGATGCCCAGACCATTTAGTGAAATGGGCTGGCTCTTGTCACTTCAGCTTCAGTAAAGCGGGACAGTAGACAAGAGTTGAGGGAAAGACACCTTCACTCAGAACCACACAGGAAGAAGGATCCTCTCCCACCTGGCTGCACACAGGACTTCACCAAGTTATTTTCTCATTTCCCTTGATCTGTATCTGCCTAGGTCAGACACAGTGTTTATCTCTTAAATACACGGTCTCTCTTTGGCTGATTCCCAAGAAAGAAAATTTATGCAGAGCCCACATGAAGGCTGTGCCTGGGTATGACTACACAGCCTTGGGCTGACTGTGGGCTGCTGGGCACTGCTTTATTCTAGACCACGACTGAGGCTTGGACCAAAGACACAAGGAATGTGAGATTAGACAGGAACCATCCAGGCATCACAGCAAGTCATCCCAGCTTCCATCGCCAGTGTAGTTGATGATCCCCAGTTGATACAAACATCTCCTCAATTAAATAGACAAAGATGAAGCCAAAAGAACTTTCACAGGTAGGTCCCAAGAAACCCAAAGACCTATGTTCTTCCCAGGACTGTCCCATCTGGCACACCCTTCTACTCTTCAAAAATCCCAACCACCCTCAGTGGAAGTGAGAAAAGGCACCTGTGGCATTAAAATCAATGATGTTCAATGTTTATCCTTGGCCACATGGTGAATTCAAGCCCAGAGACCCTATCTCAAAAAAAAAAAAAGAAATATTAAAATCAAGGAATGAATTTTGATGTGAAATTCAAATATCATTTGAAAAACTACACAGGGATATTTCTGAATCTTCTGTGTTGTTTTTGGGGAAGGAGAAAAGTGATTTTTTTTCATTATAAAATTTATCTGTGTGTGTGTGTGTGTGTGTGTGTATGCACATCTGTGTGGAGGTCAGAGGGCAATTTCTGAGAGTCAGTTCTTTCTACCACATAGGTTCCAGAAATTGAACTCAGATCATTAGTCTTGGCAGCAAGTACTTTTGCCCACTGAGCCATCTCAACAACCCCCAAGGAGAAGCTATATCTACATTTTACTATGCGGACAGGGCTTTACTCACTGTGGTACAACAAAAGTTGATTTAAAAAAGAAGAGGAAGAAGGAACCAAAGGGCTGGTTTTATAATGGAGAAGCCACACCCTCAAGGGCCCCAATCTCAAAGGCAAAAGCAGAAATAGGAAAAGATGAGCTAGGACACGAGAGTCCTCTAGAATCCACCCGTTTGCTCCTTACTAAAGCCACTAAGGGCCCCACCCAGAGCATAACAAAGGATGACTCCCAAGCCCCTTTGATGGTCTGTGGTCTTCGTGAAGTCCAGCCTAGTGGTAGTGAGCTGTCCTTATCTGCAGGCTCCATCAGAAACCAGGAGCTTTCTGACAACGTCATAATGTCCACTTTCCACAAAAATATTAAGAGCTTCATCCACAGAAAAGAGCTTTGATTCTGGAATGGGGTTGGCCTACCATGCTTCCCTGAGTCACCTGCCTGACTTATTCTGATTTGGGGTCATAGGTTATGCTTTCAAAGGGTGTGTAATTTTTTTTTTTTTTTGGTTTTTACGAAACAGGGTTTCTCTGTATTGTTTTGGAGGCTGTCGGTTCAGCCTAGCCTCGAACTCAGACATCCGCCTGCCTCTGCCTCCCGAGTGCTGGGATTAAAGGCGTGCGGTGTGTAATTTTTGTTTTTAAGATCTTTCTAGTAGTCCTTCCATACAAAAAGGAAAAAAAAAATCATCGCTTACTGTAGAAGAAATTCACGCCAGGGAATCAGAGGCAAGAACTCATAACCAAATTAGTAAATGTCAGCTCAGTAATGAGACAACACAGGACCCAAAGAGCAAAGAGCCAGTGGTTTCTGTGTGCATTCAGGACACTCTTTACAGGACCATCAGTTTGGCCCTGCATCACTGAACCCCAAAGTTCCAGAACTAGACTGTCAGGAACCATGATGTGCTGGGACCAGTGAGGAGGGGACACTAATTGGGAAATCCCAGGGGACCACAGTGCTGAATGGTGCGAATGCTGATAAGTGGGATATCACAGCTTCTGTGGCTTGTGCCTGGGGGCTAGTGCTCACCCTGGGGAGGCTTGCAGGATGGGATGCCACCACAGGCGTTTTCTGGAAAGACAGCTAAGGCTAGCAGTGGTCACTTTTGGAGAGAGCGATCAAGAACTGGGAGCAGGGTTAGAAACAGGCCTTATTCCAGAATTTTCTATATCATTTAAACTTTACTACCATGGTCTTCTGTTTCTTTTGTGTTTCAGCAGAAGTTCTTTCTTTAACTAAAATATTATTTGGAATAAAACAAGCATGAACCAAGAAAAAAAGGGATGCATGGGCTTGAAATGACGCCGATTCCAGTTAGAAAATTGCAAGATCCTTGTCTATGACGCCAATTGCAGTTAGAAAATAGCAAGATCCTTGTCTTCACCCCTCTCTTGTGCCACCAGGCTGCTTTGTGATGTTTCCACACCTTCAATGCGCGGAACCAGTGACCAAGGCCAAGCTGTCCTGAGTCTGGTGTGCTACATCCTGGTCAATGGCACCATGTGCTCAAGGCCAGATTCCCAAGTCTCAGTCCCAGTTATAATCCACACTAAGTGCGAGTCTCAGGTCTTGTCCCAGCTCACAGAGCTAGCACGACAGAATGAAGACAGCACAAGCTAAGCGCCTGCTGCTGAGCTGGGACAGCCATTGCTCACAGCTGTGCTGTGTGCGGTTGTTGTGATGATATACAGGGTACACGTCAACTGCATGTCTGATTGGCGAGATGGGACCCTCAGCTGCCAGCCAGGATGGCCCGGGGCTCCAGTAAGCAAGAGATTTAAAACAAGGTAGGAGTTAGAGGTCAGTCCAGGGCAGAGGAAGGAAGGCTATGGGGTAACAACGTCCTGCTGTTGAATATGACTTAGCAGCTACCTCTAATCAAAGAGATTTACCTTCTGGTCTGACATTAACTGTTCTATGGAGAACCTCTGACCCAATGGGAATGAATACCACAGCCCTGGGGCCCAAGTTTACCATGCACATACACCCTCTGCAACAGCGCATCTCCACAAGGTTTTAGTGTAAACATTTTCAAAATGGAAAACAGAGGGGGGAGAAAAAAAACTAAAAATAACATGGAAGAAAAAAACCTTGACAGTCTTTGCTGAAGCCATTGCTATTAAAATATAAGTGTGTTTACATGTGGGAATTTTGTTCAATATAAAGTGCAGGTTCAGATTCAATGTAAAAGTCTGGGAAATACCTTTGTGAAAAAACAGAGAGAAAGGGTAAGAAAACACCCACAGTATCTGAACACAGAGTCTGCTCTCCCTGTCCACAGAGGTACATCTTAATTTTACCTCCATGCATTTTACTACACTTTTAAAATCCCCTCTGGGACTGTAAGTATGACTGGCTTTCTCTTCACTCCCCTTCCTCAGAAACTCAGCCTGTCTGGAGGGCTTGGCAACACTCCGCCAGGGGTTCCCCGAGGAACCCTGTATTTTAGGGGCTCCTTCCCTCTGAATTGTGGCCCTGCCGCCCACCACAGAAGTCATTCGTTTCCTCAGAACCATCATATTACTGATTTTACTTCTCTTTTCAAATTATAACTTCCGTCCTCAGATAATCTTCAATCCTTAATCTAGAAACTTCAATTTTGGAGCCTCCCCTTCAACACGCTTAAAACTATCCCACTGTTAGACGTCACTTACAAACAATAAATGCTAACACTCTAGTAAACGGTTTCCCCACCCACCCAAATCTTGGCAGGCGGTTTTTTAAAAGCCGTGCACTCTTCACAGTCTCCAATTCGGCTGCCTTACATGGCGGGATCTCTTTACCACGTGCCATAAATCAAGCTTTTAACTAAATGTGCTTTTCATATATTTCCACAGTACATATGGGAGATTAAGGGAGGAAGTGGGTTTTCTCCCCATTTCTTTCTAAAGGGCCACCAAGAAATAGCGGTATGTCTTTATTCTGGAGTAAGTTGACACCCAGAGGGGACCTCACAGATGACAGCAGAAGCAGAGACGTGATGGCAAGGGATGAGTCGTGTTTGTCTTTATTCCTGAGGACCGACAGATACCCTTGGACCACAGCAAACCTGAGATACCCTCCGACTCTCAGGCGGTGGATAGAGCCTTCCACATCAGAACACAAGCCCAGGGTGTACATGCTTCTGCCGTAAGTCTAGATCCACACAAGGTCAAGCAGAAGGCCTGCACCATACCAAGCGTCAGGGGACTTTTAGGGGTGGATTTTCCCCCTTCTATAACAAAACCTAGGTAATTACCCGAACTTCCCCTTAATCAACCCCTGCCACCTGCAGATGCCTGAATGGCCTGCCACGGCAATAAAAGTACCTAGCCCAGGAATTCTGATTATATGTAGACCTCATCAGAAAAAGTCCAGGGTAGATCTGGGTCAAAGGGGCTGAGAGAAAAGGCAGGCTAAAGTGGGGGGCAAAGAAGGCGAGAGATCCCTGTGAAAGGGGTGATTCCACTTGGGTCACCCACAATTAACAGTTGTCCGAACATTTTCTAGAACCAGTGTACTGCAACACTGGATTGACATCATCACAAAGGAGATTCCAGATCAAGGAGTAGAGCTGCTGAGCAGTGAGCAAGTCAGAACTTAGTTTGGCTGAGTTTGGTATACTCCAATACCATGAACACATGCCCTCCAATGCCATGAGAACAGACCTGGAATCAAGTATCCCTCCATCCTACCCCCTAATAACTATATGCTTCAAAGGCATGATGAAATTGTTCTCAGGTTTTCTCAGCTACCTTGAGCAAGGCTTCCTCTGTCCCTCTCTACACCCATGCTCCCTGTGACAAGGGACCAATGGAAATAACAAGGCAAATCCCTCCCCTTGGACTCAGGGGTACACAAAGACCGCTTCTCATTGGCCACTGATGGTCCAATTGGCTCACAAAGTGCCTTTTCTCTGGGTTGGCTACTGCCATTTAACACACACCAAGCACCACGAAGTAGAGGCAAGTGAACAGTGCCTACAAGGTGTCCAGTCCTGGCCTTGGAAGGCAGGGATGAATCCTCATTAACAGGGAGATTCCACGAGCTAGCGGCTTGTGAAGTTGCTTTTTTCTCTAAGCATCAAAGTATACAAAAAGTCTCCCAAAATTAATGTTTATTAGAAAAGGCTATAGAGAATTTGATACTGAAAACAAGCAAAAACCTATCTTTTGCCTCAGAAAAATAACATAAAGTGAAATATCTGCTTTAAACAAATTCATGGCAGGGAAGTAAACATCAAGGAGAAAGGGGCTGAGAAGGAGGAGGTTCAGTAGGTAAACAGCCTTCCTTGACCTGAGAGCAATCTCCAGAACCTACATTAAAAAGAAAAAAAAGCCAGGCTGACACTCTGACACTTGGAATTGCAACACAGAGGAGGGAGGGCCAGCCCTGGGGCTCACAGGAGAGACAACCTAGCATAATTGGCTAGTTTCAGGCCAGTGAGTGAGAAACTTTGCACCGAAAAAACCAAAAGGGGGTAGGGAGTGGACTACACCCGAGGTTATCATTTTACCTCAGCACACATCTGTGCACACCTACACACCTACACACCTGCATACACAAATGCACGCACACAGAAAACAACACAACAAACACACCAACTTTTCTTGTTCTAAAACAAAATCAAGGGTGAAATGAGTGGAGAGAGGCTGTGAGCCTCCATGCTGTGAAGGTCAAGAATCAGGGCCAGGAGAATCAAAAGTGGACTCTAGCTGCATCAACTAGGAGCTCAGGCCAACACAAAATGAAGCCTAGCCTCTGAATGCCTGGGAGCACCCATCCTCCAGACATCTGATTACAGGCTCATCTGTCGCCAGGTAAAGGCATGCTTGGCATCCCTGTGGTATTCACTCTGTCATTAACCTATCTTCAGGCCTTTGTGGGACTTTTCCCTCTAGCCACAGCCCAATACCCTCTTTATCCAGATACAAGATAAGCATCTCCTCCTCCCCATATTGGGCTGTGCTTTGGAAAGTCCTTGGGAAGAGAGGTACCACACTCTAGGAAATGCTGGGGTACACCAACACCCTTTCAACTTATTTATACAGAGGGCCTGGTGCCCACACACTTTTCTTATACAGTGTGACCCAGGTGAAACATTTCAAAAGGACCTTGCAGGACATGCTAGGCAAACACTCTACCACCACTGAGCTACATCCCCAGCCCAAGAATCCTAGTTTAGGCCCATGCACTAAAACAATGGCTGGTTTAAGCTATATATCTAAGTAAATGACAATGAATGAGAGAAAAGAGGAGGGAAATGAGAAGAAACCCAAAGTTTTCCTTTGGGTGCACAGGTTATTTGAGAAGAATAGAGTGCTTAGGTAGAGATGGACAGTGAAGAAAGTCAGTTGGCCAAAGAGAGGAAGACATGACGAATGAGTGTTGAGGGGAACTAAAGGGCAACTGCCTGCTTCACATGAAGCAAAGGGAAGAACATTGCAGCAGATGTGAAATTTTTCTTTAAAAGATGATGGAGCCAACAAGATGGCTCAACACTGACAATCCTACCTGTTTGATTCCTGGAACCACATGGTACAAGAAGGCCCTGGCCCCCATGTCAGTTGTCCTCTGGCTGCCGTGCCATGTGCAAGCCCACGTACGAACACATACACACATACACACACACACACACACACACACTCACGAGCACGCATGCGCACACATGCACTACGTAAATAAAAAAAATGTAAGAGGGGTTTTCTTTAAAAGTGATAAGGGCTGGAGAGATAGCTCAGTGGTTAAGAAAACTTGGTGCCAGCAAGGCGGTGGTGGCGCACGCCTTTAATCCCAGCACTCGGGAGGCAGAGGCAGGGGGATCTCTGTGAGTTTGAGGCCAGGCTGGACTGACAGCCTCCAAAACAATACAGAGAAACCCTGTCTTGTAAAACCAAAAAAAAAAAAAAAAAGAGAGAGAGAGAGAGAGAACTTGGTGCTTTTGCAGAGGACCCAAGTTCTATCCCCATCACCCATATTAGACAGCTCAAAACTACCTCTAACTCCAGTTCTAAGGGATTCAATGCCCTCTCTTCAGGCAACCCAACAGCTCCTGCACACATGTATAAACATGCATACACATTAAAGATGAATTTTTAAATTATGAATTAACCATGGGCCAATGGCCTAGCTATATCAAGTTGTAGATTTCTTGTTTCCCCTATTATAAAAACAAATAACTTAAAATAAAGACACCATTCCCTTTATTTAAACTCCCTATGCCAGATTTCTGATACAGATGTTATGGAAGATGAATGTCCAGGGATAAGAGATGAGGAGAGGCTACTGCTTAAAGCCTTGGCAGTACCTGGCCAGGTAAAAATTATCTTGTGATCAGACTCCCTGCAACTCACTAGGCAACAAATTAACTCCAGCCCCATCTTGCTCCTGTAGTGGCCCAAATGACAGTGGTGTCACTCAGACTAGCAACAGCATTCTCAGGGACCAGAAGGAACCCACCAGGCCTCTTTGATCCCCACACTTAACAGCTGGTCATCGGCTGCATCTGACATAAGCTCCAGAGTTTTCCCCAAGCCTCTGCAAGAAACACCTGTTGGAAAGGAGGCTGAAAGGATCTGCTCAGCCTGTCGTGTGAAGCAGGGTTGAGAACAGCCAAGTCTGTGTCCAAGCCACTACTGGCCAGCTGGTTCCCAGAACCTTGTCCACAGAAAGGACCTTGCTAACTGAAGGCCCAGGAAAGGCAGAATTGGGTCAAGCCCAGAGATTCTTAGCATCACCTAAGGAAGTGTTTAAAATGCAAACTTCCAGATCCATTCAAGATCACTGAATAAGAATCTTGGGCTGAGACTAATGAGTATACAATTTTCACAAACACCTCCAGGTTCTACTAAGATGCACAGTGGAACCCAGACAGTGTTGGCCATTTCAGTTTCTACTTAAAAAATAATGACAGTCTTATCACAATTAAGTTCCATATCCTTTCATAAAGATTTATATTCACTCCCACCCCCAGCCCTCAGTCTCCAGAAACAAGCAGAAGAATTCCAACATTTCCTTTCCCATCTACTTTTGAAGGACATTGTTTTCTGGCACAGTGAATGTTTCATCTTGCCTCATCTCCCACAAAGCTAGCCATCAAAGACCAAGTTCAAGGTAAAAGGTAACTTTCTCCCTGTTCCATATAACAGTCATCTTGTCTGGCTCAGTAGTTAAGGAATGCTTGCTGTTATTCTAGAGGACCAGAGCTCAACTCCCACCACCATGTCAGAAAGCCCCCAACTGCCTGAAACTCTAGTACTAGGAAATCTGACATCATCTTCTGGCCTCCACAGGCACCTGAACACATGTGCTTATAACACACACACACACACACACACACACACACACACACACACACACACACACACACACAAAATCATCTTATCACCAAATCCCTAGTCACATCTATAGCCTACGGGCAATAATACGAGCATACAAAGTTATTTTAAAAACCAGACAGATTCAGCCAAAACCCAGTTTAGAAGAAATTGCAGTCTACTCTCATGCAAGCAAACGTTTAGTTGTACCTCCAAACTGTGTGCTTGTCATCTCTACTTAAAACAATAAAGCAAACAAACAAATGAAAACTAGAGTCTCTCTCCTATTAGTGCTGAGTGCTCCATCTGAATATCCAAGCCCATCTCATAAAGAAGCAATGTATCCTAGACAAAAATACCTATTCTTCCAACAGACTCCTGTCCTTGCATCTTACCACCAACCCAGAAGACACTGCCTCCAGAGTAACTGCCCGTCCCACTGAGCAGCTCTGATTTGCACACTGCTGTCCTTTCTTCCTTTAAAATTAGATCCCACCCACCAACCCCAGAGCTGCTTGGAGACTTGAGGCTTTAAGTTCCAAATGCTGATTGATCCTCTACATGGTGGCAAGTTACCTCTACATGTTGAAGCTCACAGAAGTTAAAGTTAGAGGGGGAATCAAAGCACAGGAAAAGATTGAGAGCTGGCTGGGTGATAATGGGGAATAAGTTTCTTCAAACTCTTTATCTACTTTCTGTTACCTGTCTCCGCAGAGGGATGCGCTTGGTCAGCTTATGCACCGCTGGCTGGCTGCTGAAGTCTGGCTTCTTGGTCGTGGTCTTCATTCGGCACAAGATGACTGTCACCACCATGCAGGCAATTAAGAAGACCCCTATGCAGTAAATAGCTATTTCCAAGTAATCTGGGGAAGCTGTGATCTCCTTTTCTCTCACAGGTGCTAGATTTCAGAATTTCAGGAGAGGAACAAATAAGCAGGCCACAGAGTTAGGATACCAGAGGGATGCATCATAGTATATCTCAAGGAATCGCTCCAAAAGACACAATAAATCAATGCAGAAGGATACCCAGATGCACAGCAGCCTGTGCTTCCTGCCTGGGCCTCTCCAAATGCTAACAAGTAGCCAAAGGCTCCTTAGTTTATCACCCCAGGTGGCCACCTTTTCTAGCCTCAAAGGGCATCTGCCCCCAGTGAGTGGCTGATATCAAATTGTAATGGCAGATTACAAGGCCACATTCTGCTAGGCCCCTGAACAGAGCAGGATATCCAGTACACCCACTACAGGCAGGTGTGGCAAGGATGCCGCAAACCAAACCAAACTGAGAACTGCTAAAAAGAAACACATCCACTTTTGTTTTAAGGGGATGGGACAATGCTTTGCTGTTACTAAGGGAGGCACTTCAAAGGCAGGCTCAACAGGTCCCCAGAGGACCACAGCTCCACATGGAGTTCACAATCATCTAGTAGGCTCGTCCAAAAAGTTTTTTCTGAGTCCCTTCATACAGTCCAGAATATTATTCAATTAAACAAACAGATGCATCAACCATGATAGTCACATAAAATATATATGTACATATATGTATGTATATAATACCTAGAACCATTAAAATGCTTGTATATCCAATTACATTAACTTGTTACTGAACCTTTAAAATACATGGTACTGCATTGAGTAGAGACATGACTGATTTAATATGTTCTTCTGTCAGCTATCCTGGTCCTCAAATGGACTCTCTACAAGCAGTGTATTCCCAAACATTTTTATCCTCAAGCTGTATTTCCTTGAGGGGGTAGTGCTGTCAGGCAAATTGTTAAGAAGTGCCGGTTGGGCACTCACAGAGCACAGCATTGCAAGTACAAGCAAGCTCAACAGGAGAGGCGCCTCTGCCTCACGAATAAATACTCACAGAGCAGATTCATAACCAAAGGGGAAGATGGGTGCAATGGTTATTATTTTAAAGCTTATACATTTTAATCAGAAAAACAAATATTTGCAAAGACAGTAGTCAAAACTCTCAGCAGCACACACAGCACAAAATGAAATGATCGATTTATTTTTTTTACAAGCTATAAAACAAGCATGCAGTAGGCATGGTACTCTAGAAACAAGGCATTAATAACTGGAATAGACGAGCATCATGAGCTGCAATGCACGGCCTATGCAGTTTTCCAAAGGAAATGCGAGGCAATGAATGAGGGCAGCGTTTATCAAGAAAGCTGGACTAGAAAAGAAGCATTGGTTAAAGACTTAGATGGGCTTTGTTGATGTTGATTTCTCTAGAAGGCAGAAATAACATCAAGCCCGAGATGGCACACACATGCTCTGCAGAGAAAGCAAACTGAAAGTCCACGCTATTGAGGCATGCAGCAAGCCACCCGATTCCCAAGGTAATACACTGCTTCTGCATATCTGCATTCGAGGTGCTTCCCGGGCACCCCAATATAAATCCATCTGTACTCAAATGAGATGTAAGCAAGATGGACTGAGAGCCATCAAACCACATATGGGATTTTACCGAAGCGTAATTTGCAATTGGGGAAAAATTACTTTGAATTTCACCAAATAATTTTGACTTCCTTCTTAAGAGTGGGCGCGGGGTGGGGGTTGGGGGGGATAGGTTCATTGAGCCACCAGATCAATGATTCACTAAAATTACAAGATTCTCTTGGGGTTTAAAGGTGAAATTTTACTCGACATACAAGTATGGGATTCTCCTTGTATGTGAGTATCTAATGGGGTGGTTTCTTACCCATGGGGGTAATTTTGAACATTAGTTTTCTTGGCATCTTTATGCAATAGATAAAAAGGGGCTATTTCTAAGAACAGAAGCTGTGTTAATTTTACAGCAATCAACCAAGAAAGGAGAAGAACCCACGGAGAGAAAGAGCCGTATGTACCTGGCAGAACTGTCAACCATGCAGAGTGAAAGGATATCCCAATAGAATTCCCCGCCAAGCACGTATACTCCCCAGCGTCCTCAAAAGTTACATTCCGAATATAGAGAACCTCAATCTCTTTGTCCGTGGTGTTAACACCGGCAGCCTAGAAAACAAAGGAAGCAAGAAAAAGGCTAGACATAGGAATGATTGTGGAGGGGGCCTTGGAACCAAGAGGCCTCGTACCAGCAGCTCCAGAGGATACTGGCCATCAGGAGATTCCGACTGCAGCCCATCCACAAAGCCCACAACCGAGAGACACTGAGAGACACTGCCCAGCTCACCTCTGCAGGCCCGTCACCACACCGGCGTCACCACCTAGACATGCATGCAATTGGACACATGGAAAAATGAGCCCACAGAGTTCTCTTTGACTTTGCTTTCATTTGGATTTGGGGGTGGGTTTCCAAAAAGTTTGTTACCCAGAGGGCTAATCTGGGCTCTGGTCCTGTTGGATGCAAACTCCCATTGTGAAAACAGGGGAGGTTCTTCTGTGTGATGGAACAAAACATGGAAGATAAGCTGTGAGGTAGTTAGCTCACACATCCCTCGGGCTCCATGGGAACCAAGGTGGGAGGGTTTCTTAGTTACCAGATTTTGGTTAATTTCTCTCAGGCTAAAATCATCTCATCTTATAGAAAAACGGAATTTTTTTGCTTTCTTTAATATGAATGTCTGTTATGTGACTAACGACAAGTGAAAACTCAAACTTTCGCCTTCAATATCTAGTCACACATTCACTAGAAGATAATCAGCTTCCAGTTTTGGATAGGATCGGGTATGGAATCTAAATAAACAAAAGTTTCATTAGGTGAATCCTATCATGTGAGCATTATTCTACACAACCATTGTAAAAAACAGTGTGAGTCCTGACTAATAATCAGATACTGCAGACTCAACAGGCATGCAAACCCGAGGTTCACATGGTACTCAGACACAGTGAGCATGGAAGTGTGCAGTCCAAACATGACAGACCAGAAAGAAGGGCTTGGAAACAGGGAGGGCGTGGACGATAATCTTCAAGCACTTCGAACACTGTGGGCATTTTTCCATGGCCGCTGGCATGATGCCAGCTGCACCACCAAAGAAAGATCATTATAAATATACCAAGGCCACAAGAGTTATTCTAGAAGCTGCCTGCTGCCTCCCAAAGCACCGAGTCTTTTCAACTTCTATATCCAGTTTTCTTTAAAAAAAAATAATAAAAAAATAAAACCAAAACCAAAACCACAAACACAGAAAGCGTTGTTACCTTGCTGTTTGGGCAGGACAGTGAGCCAGGCAGACTGGTTGGCCTGCCCTATGTAATTGGAGACCTTACATATATATTCCCCAGCATCCATCTCCGTCACATTGAACAGAGCCAGCACCTCTGCATTGGAGCTATTTATCCCCGAGTGCTAGAACAGACATAGGAAAACAATATAACGGCCAACCAGGAAGGACTCGGTGCTGCCTATGGTCCCATCACCAACACACCACATGAGAACAATCTCCATCAATTACTGCTAAAGGGCTGTGGCTGGGAGAAGAACAAAATAAACCGCGTGGTGGAGAACAGCAGTGATCTGATAGGGTAGGGCAGAAAAGGGTGAGCCGTTGGTGGGATGGGTGCAGCTCTCCGGGCTGGTCGTCTTTCTCCAGCACTTTGGATCCTGGGTATTGCTTGCAAGAGAGAAGGCTTTATTGGCTGAGAGTTCTTCGCGAGCCTCCTGTAGCTCCTATGGTTTGCATAGGAAGACTGCTCTTTGCAATTGAGCATGGTAGACGGGCAGTCAGTGGCTTAGAACTGACAACACAGACCTAGTTCATCATGCTGAAGTGGAAGCTGGACCCCAAAATTAAAGAGGCTGAAGCTACAAAAATGGGAACTTGAGGGGGGGGGAAAAAGGATTTCTTCTAATGAGAAATACAAAGAGAAGGAAGTTCTCATTCATTATTTTACAGATGCAGAAACATCCCAAGTTTATTCTCTGGACCACACAAAGATCAAAAGAGGTGAGAGAATTTTTTTGAAAAAGAAAATTTTTTGTTTCTAAAGGGTGGCTACTAAAATTTGATTCTAGTAATAAATATGACATCAGAGATCATAAAACAAACAACATCAGGAATAACATCAGAATAATGTCTAGAGCTTCAGTCGTTTCTATCTACTCCATCCCATTTACTCAGCACACTGCCTCGTAAGTCATACCCTGACCTCAGCCTTAGAGACGTACTTCTGGCTAGCCCACGCTGGCATCTCCTGTAAGACCTCAGGGATGACCAGCAGCTGTATCCTCTGACTCCAAGTGTAGGAACCCTTCCCCTACCCCACAGCCCCCTTCAGAAGTGTTACTAGCAGGCCTAGTGGCTGCTAGTTCCTTAACACTCTCTACTGACTAGTCCATAAAGAGACCCATCTCTGAAATCCAACAGGAAATCAAAGAATCTAGCCGAATCCCCAAGGGAGTCCTCCCTGTTGGTTCCTTGGGACTCAGAAGGTCCTCACCTTCAGGACCTTGAGGTAGGGCAGCCCGTCGGGCCCGTATTTACTGCCGTTCTTTTCAACGTGCTTGATCCACTGGATGTGGGGCTGGGCGTCACTGTAAACTTTGCAGACGAACTCCACATCTCCTCCGACCACCGCAGAGGCATTTGCAGGCAGTCCAGCTTGGAGGATGGGCCTGTGTGGTGATCGCTCTGATAGAGAGAGGCGATGGAGGGGGAGAGAAAGCAATAAATAAGTTGTGTTGTCCAGAAGGCTGTCGAGGAACTCAAGCCAAAAAAGGCCTCCCATCTGCTGGCTGACTCCTTTGGAATAACACAGGGGCCCCATGCACAACACAAACGACTTCAAAGACGATCGCTGGAGCACAACCCTTGTAAAGGGTACTTATTTAGAGAATCCAGAAAAGAACGCATTACATTGCAAGTTACAGACTACCTCATGAACGGGGGAAATTCTTTATTTCACAATCTGAGAGACAGATGGAGCTGGTGAAGGACACTTTCTTCACTTATTTGGCTTGAGATAATGCTTAGATTCACTTTAAACACAAGCTAGACATCCGGGCAAGTGACATGGCTGGCTCTTAAGGTCACCCTGAATACCAAAAGAGGTTCTTCTATGTACAATCTCTCCTACATCTTTGCTAAGATGGTCTGGGAACTCTTGTA